>NC_089587.1:98417872-98543371 GCF_019320115.1 Miscanthus floridulus | reverse complement strand
AAACTCTGAATACACACTTGCTTGGGTTCAATTTCCACCTCCACCTCTTCAGGTTTTTGAAGGTTTACCTTAAGTCTTCAATTAGTGTGTTCGGTTTCTTTGTTTTTACTACTATGTCATCCACATATGCTTCTATGTTTTGCTAATCTGATCACCAAGGCACGTTTGGATAGCTCTTTGGTATGTAGCACCAACATTCTTGAGTCCAAATGACATGGTCTTGTAGCAGTAGGTGCCGAACAGAGTGATGAAAGATGTCTTGCTCTGGTCTTGTTCTTTTAATGCAATCTGGTGATATCCTGAATAGCAATTAAGGAAGGATAATAGGGTAGATCCTGCTATCGAATCAACTATCTGGTCAATGCATGATAGCCCAAATGGATCTTTCGGGCAGTGTTTGTTGAGATCTATGTAGTCGACGCACATGTGCCACTCGTCCGTGTTCTTCTTTTGTACTAGAACTAGGTTTGCTAGCCAATTTGGATGAAGGATTTCTCTAATGAATCTGGCGGCCATTAGCTTTATGATTTCCTTTTTAATTGCTGCCTTCTTGTCGGGTGAGAATCATCGTAGCCATTGCTTCATAGGCTTTGATCCTTTATTGACATTGATTCTATGCTCAGCCAACTCTCTTGGGACACCTGGCATGTCGGCCGGCTTCCAAGCAAAGATATCTTTGTTGTCCCGAAGAAAGTTGGTGAGCGCGAGTTCCTATTTTGCCGAGAGGTGGGTGCTGATGGTTGCCATTTTGGAGGGATCACCAGTGCCTAGGTCAATTTGCTTAACGTCGACTTCTTTTAGTGGTGCAAGGATGCTGGGCTTTTTAGCCAATATCTCTAGTTTTTCTGGGCTCATTTCTATGGCAATAGTGGCTATTTCTTTTCTACCATCGGTGGCTTGTGCCTTGGCTGCAATTTGAATTGCCTGAACGTCGCAGTCAAAAGCGTGCTTCAAATCACTTCGAAGGGAAAGGACGCCGTTAGGCCCTGGCATCTTAAGCAATAGGTATGGGTAATGCGGTATTGCCATGAATTTTGCTAGTGCTAGGCGCCCGAGGATTGCATAATATGATGAATCGAAGTCTGCAACTTCAAACTTGATGAACTCTATTCGGTAGTTTGAGGGAGTGCCAAAAGTAATTAGTAGAGTGATTTGTCCAAGTGGCATAGCTGCCTTGTTGGGTACTATTCTATAAAAGGGGTGCTTGTTGGTGTAATCATCCCATCGAGTTGTAGTCCCATCTTCCTTAGCATCTCTGAAAAGATAATGTTGAGTCCGGCTCCCTCATCGATTAGTACTTTAGTGACAGTCATGCCAGTGATAGTTGGATCTAGAACCAGTGGATAATGACCCACATTCCCTACGCTAGTCCATTGGTCTTCTCTTGAAAATTGGATTGGATACTGTGACCAATTGAGATATCTTGGAGTAGCCGGTTCTGCTGCCATGATGGTTCGTAGAGCTAGCTTTTCTTGATGTTTACTTCTAGAATCTGGAGCTCCAGCGAAGATTACTACTACTATCTCCCTAGATTTTTGGAATCCCTTTCCTTCATGGTTGTCTTCATCTTTTTTCTGATTGTCTTCCTTAGTGTTTACCTTATTATCCTTTCTCGTGTATCGCTCATTGAATGTGTAGCAGTTTCTAGTGGTGTGATTTCCCTTAGGATGCAAAATGCAACGCATATTTTTGATGTCGTCATACCCTTTGGGTTTGGAAAACTTTTTTGATTTATCAGCCATCGCCACGGTGTTGTCTGGTCCATGTTTTCTTTCTTGATGTCTGATGTTTCGATGATTTCGCTTGTCTGAGTTGTCTTGATTGTTTTTATCCGATAACCTTTCTCGTGTCTTCTCTTCTGCAGTAATCATCTTTTCTACTGTGCGTTTGAATTCTTCATTGCTTCTCGAGTTTTCTTTGTAGAAGTCTTGAAATTGCCATCTAGCCATAATTCCGTGAGAGAAGGCTTCGATTACTTCTCGTTTAGTGATGTCATGTACTTGGGCACGTAGTTCGCCAAATCATCGATAGTAATTTCTGAGAGTTTTGCCTCCTTTCTGCTTGAGTCCTTTTAATTCTACGTGGGTGATGGGGTGCGTAATGATACCCGTGAAATTTCCACAAAAAACTCTTTGCAAGTCTTCCCAATTTCTGATTGACCCTGGATTTAATTTGTCGAACCATTGGAGGGGCATGGTTTCTAGTGCCATGGGAAAAAAAATAAGGTCTTGATATCGTCGTCTCCTCCGGCTAGTTCAATCGACTGCGAGTAAATTCTGAGCCACTGCCTTGGTTCGGTCTTGCCATCATATTTTGAGTGGTTGGATGGCTTGAACTTGTGAGGCAGTCGTATTGAAGCAAGTCTATTTGCAAAACAGGGGAATCTATCGTGCGTTCCGCCTTCTTTGTATTCGATTTGGTACCTCCTTCCTACCAACTATCGTCTTGGCGAGAGTAGTCCTGTAGGGATGTCTGAATAGGTGCTTTGCTTCTAATCTTCCTTAGTTGTTCGATTCGGTAATTTTGACTATGGTCCCTTCTACTTTCTCTGTTGTGACTTCCACCTGGCCCAAGTCTCTCAAAATCAGACTTCTTTTGGTTTTGATCTTCCTTCCTATGAGATGTTGACCTGGCAGGTAGTCTTGAGCGGGCTCTTCCATCATGCGTCCTTAGGGCAGCTGACTAGAGGAGGTCTCAGAGTTGTTCTTGTTTTTCACTAGGAAGTGATGCTGCTCCAAGTTCTTCCAGTGCTTCTTGGATTCTACTGTAGGGTATATTCACCATGCGTCTTTCTTTGACTTCTTGTTCTAATTTTCTTCTATCATACTCAGCCAGGTCTGACTCATATTTAATCCAAGCTTCTTTGCGCTGCCTAGCACGGCATTGGCGTCCTTGTTTCAATTTGTTTCTTCTTTCTCTGGCTTACCTCTGACTCTCGGTCTCACCATCATGCCCCTAGATAAAGGGTGATATGTTGGACTCAGATTCGTCTGATGATCTGATGTTGGGTGCTTCTGGGGGAACCAAAGGTGATCGAGGACGGCGAACCATGAATACTTCTCGTGTGTGAATTGTTTTGTTATTGGTGTTGGTTTCTACATTGTCGGAGTTGTTGATGATTTTAGTAGAGGCTTCAAGGTCACGGATCGAGTCTCCTTCTTCATAGGATAGAATTGTTGTAGCCGTCATGCCGACTAGTTGGGTACCGCTGTCTTTAGGAACAGAACTTGGCCAGTGGACGATGCAGTCTTGAGATGTTATAGTTAGTATGAGGCCTTCCTGAGTTCCTTTTAGTGGTATTCTTAGCATTGGATCGAGGGATCCTTTGGGCCATGCCTGATAAGATTTTGCCATGTTGTGGAGTCCGAACAGAAAGGGTTCTAACTTCTTGAAAGAACTCTAAGTATACTCCAAGTTATATTCTTGATAGGCTGAGGCCGTGTTCTAGAGCCCTGCCAGAAAAGAACTTGGTTTCCTGAAAGAACTCGGGTAAGACTCCATCTTGGATGCAGAGCCTGAGTTTGAGTCGGATGCGCAAAGCCACAAAATCTGAGTTGGATCAGACATCACGAGCTGCATGAATCTTTTGGTGAGTTGATCTGTCATAGTCACCGAAAAAATAAAAAGGTCTTCATTATGATCCGAATTTTCGAGGAGATGGCTTTAGAACTTGCCATCGTCGCCTACCTCGCAGATCCATGAACCGAAGATGAGGGTTGATCCCGTCAGGAAGATCATGTTGTTGAGGTTCGTCGAGCTCTCAAGTGCAGTTTCACCAAAATCCCCAACCTGGTGCGCCAGCTGTCGATGTTTCACCACCGATAGCTTGCCATAGGGGTACCCGGGCCAGCATGTTCAGGCTTCAGCGTATGCAGAACCCGATGGTAAACACGAGAGATAGTCGATTTATCCTAGTTTGGACCCTCGATCATGATCGAGTAATAGCCCTACGTCCAGTCGGTGTTAGCCTTTGCGTTGGATTGATTGTTAGTGTTGTGATGCGTTGTTTTGTCTCTAGGAACTCCGCCCTCCTTTATATAGTCAGGAGGCTAGAGTTCTAGTCGATTTACAATAAGATTCCTAGTAGGATTACAGAATACTACTACTACTAAGTTTACAGGGAAAGAAATCCTAGTTAGACTAGATCTTCTCCCTGCATTATGGGGTATCCGATGGGTCCCGTATCGACAGCCCCACTCTGTAAGAGTACGCACTCTAGATGGTAGTAAGGATGTACGAGGAAGCCAGACATGAGCCCAATGGTAGGATAGTCCTGAACGTCCTGGCAGTTGGTTGTCCCTAATTGTGCGGCGCTGGGCGAACCCACGACATGTGGACTTGAGTTGTACCAAAGGTGACCTAAGGTGACCATTGATCTAGTTTGCCTGGGTTTGTGTTAGGAATAAATTCCCAGCTAATTGAAATCTATTTGAATCGCCGTCTCTCCCGGATAGTGAGAAACTTGGCTAGCCTCAACATCGTAGTAATTGTATTATGGAATATGGTGGTTCGGATAAACATGAAATTACTATACCTGCTATGGTTACTATTGCATGCTCTTAAAATGATATACCACATGTTTGGCATATGATAGTTGCTAATTTAGAGATGGATAGTTATAAATAACTTGATAATGGAATTATAATTTATAACTAAGTTAATCATTTTTATACAAATGTTGTCAAGCTACCTCCACTTATACAGCCTTGCATAATCCTTGGAGTCAATTTATTTCTAGTTTATGATGGGTAAGTCTAGCTGAGTATCTTCTTGTACTTAGGGTTTTATTCCCATTGTTGCAGATGGCATAGTTTATCATGGGTATTGCAAGAGTTGCTTCTATCCCGCTATGGATGAGGAGTAAGCCTTGGGCAGGCTTCTTTATTAATCCCTCTACATGCTTTTGTGGACTGTGATCGTATGTTGGCACTATATTAAACTATGTTGGCAAAGGCTACTTTCAAACTTAATTTGCTTCCGCTATTATCGATCAAACTTGGTTTGTAATAACTTTGTTCATACTCTAATGATGGAAATGTATCTGCGAACTTTATGTAATATGTGACATGTATGTTGAATCATGTATGATCTTGGTTGTTTGTGGATCGTTTATCAAGACCCATCGTGGTACTCGATAGGCTACTGGGTTTATATGGGCTCAAGTATGATAGTACGACCGCCTGTGGGCTGCCATTGTACTTGTGCTCTTATAAATTAGTTGGTTCTACGACAGCTGGCATCAGAGCAAGATTCAACGTAAATTGTCACATGTGTATTTAAAACAAAAGTTTTTGTTTTCCAAAACCCTTTTCTAGCAACTAATAGCTATATAAATAGGTATTTGAAATCTAAAGTGTGCCAGTGATCACTTTCCTTATGCCCAAATTAAGAACTATTAGGTGGCTATTTAAGTTCTAACTTGGGGGTTTTTTATTTCGTCGTCCATATGGCGTGCTATTGTATGGATGCCATTCATTTGAATTGTAATGTATGGATCAAATGCCTTTACGCCAAGGTAAGAAGGTAAGTTGATGAGTGGCATGACCGCAAGATGTGAGCGTGCGGTCGGGGAGAGTTAGCTTTGGTACAGCTGTGTATGCATGCTTGCATGTGTATATGGTGCATATTTAATTGTGGGTATAAACTGTCATTGGGTAGCTCTGATACGGAAGTATATGTATTGGTATACATATATGAAAGTATCTAGATGTACATTCTGCATATATAATTGTGGGGTTTGGGCTAAAATGAAATTCTTATGTAGATTCACTAACAATGAAACATGTAGCTCGACTAGTTACGCTATATATGAGAGAACGTATGTATGCCACCGTGTATATCATTAGAAATAATTTTTCCTAAGTTTGTGAGGACGTACAGAACGTGCATGCATCATGATAATAATTAATCAATACTTGCATTGTTCCTCCCCTTATAAATGTCTTACTCGGTTATGTAACTCTTATCCATTATGGCCTTGTCTCACAAAAGTTGTACATACAGATGGCAGCACCAGTTGGATGTGAGAATTTCTTGATGGTGTTCAGAACTCCTGCTTTGCTTTGGAGAGTTTTGTACTTTGCGGGGGTATCAGGAGCCACCTCTCTATCATTGGAATGAAGAGTACCCGGAGGGACAGCCATGGTATGAGGTGCAGCTAACCATACCAGCCCACACACAAGCACCTTTCTGGTAGGAGTGGAAGGCGGATTCCAAAGGGAAAACTCCTTGGGAGGCTGCCCAAGTGGTGGCCTTTGAGGTTTTAAGTAGGATCTATCAGCAGCATGGGGATGCACTTACCGGCAGTGCCGCTAGTATGTTTTTCTCAGGTGGATCCATCCACAGCAATATGGGAACAATGCAACCAAAATGCATTGATCCGAGATCAGGATGAGTGGGCAAATAGCTCTAGTCCCGCTATGAGTGCCATGTTTGCGGTGATGAAGATGTTTTGTACATGCCAGGACACTAGAAATTTTTGGCAGGAATCATACACCACTTGCATGGACAAGCTCATGAGAGCTAAACCCGCACAACACAAGCTCAAGAAGCGTGTGCGTAGGCATTAGAAAGCAGCAAGTGAAGCCCGATGGGAATCTGATGAAGCCTATGCAGCTTTGGGCAATCTCCATACCCAAATGGAGCAAGTGGATCAACAGAGAGCAGTAGCCCAAGAAGCAAAAGCTGATGATCAAGCATTGCTTGTAGGACTATGGGAGCAACTGGAGGCCTCCCGTGCCAAGGCATCCACAGCTACGCACCAGCGGGACGCAGCAAACAACCATGCTGTTGCAGCAAGAATAGAATGAGATAGGCACCATGCCATAAGTAACGTGCAAGACCGTGCTGAAAGGGGCTTATGTTAGTAGCTTGCACAAGCTCAGCTTTGAGTGATGGACCTTTAGCATGAGGTGCACTATTTGAACAACCAGCTGAACCCAATCCTTGATGGGGAAGAAGATGGTCCAAATATGGAAGAAGATGACGATGAGGATGAGGAAGAAGTGGAGCCTAAGGAGGGAGATGATCCTATCTCTGACCTCGATAGTGATCATAATGAGGATTAGATTGCTTAGTACTTAGTAGAAACACTAGATGTATCATCGCTATCTATGTAATGGACCTGTAGTTTGAGTTTGGTGTTGGTGATTGGACTATCATGTAATATTGGTATTTGCATGTTATCTCACATTTGGTTAAATGCTAATGCAATTCTAGTTCATCATGATTTGAATGTTAGGGCGCTATGAGTCCGATAAGTGATCAAATTGGTGGTGTCCTATTGCGAGAATGAATTATTATGTCTCTGTTCTTATTGTATGAATTTAAGATTCTCTCTAGTAATTTCAGTTTGGCATGATTATAAAATTCATCTACAATCTCCTAACATCATACAATAATCACTTATTGTTGCAACTTTGTAGATGACTCGCACCCGTGCAGGAGCTAGCAGCAGCCATGATGGCAACAACGGTGACTTATCGCCACTGCCACCACCGTCTACTTAGGAGTTCTTTGCCCAATTCTTGGGAAGTCAAAGGACAATGGAGGAAGCTCTGTGCCTCATTACGTAGAACACAACTCGTGCCCACCCACACCAACTGGGGCCTGAGCCAAACCAGTATAGTACCTTCAAGGAATTTCTAGATACAAAGCCTCCTATTTTCAAGGTGGCTGAGGAACTGCTATAGGCGGACGAGTGGCTCAACACTATTGAGCAGAAGTTTCATCTGCTAAGGGTCACCAAGCACCAGAAGGCTAAGTATGTGTCCCATCAGTTACAGGGACTAGCAAGGATTTGGTGGACACATTTCTTATCCTCTCTACCTGCTAATGCACATGTAACATGGGAGTAGTTCAAGTTGGCCTTTTGGGGACATCACATTCCCCCTGGGCTGATGCGTATGAAGGTGGCTGAATTTATGAGGCTCACACAAGGGACTAAGACCCTCACTGAATACATGCATGCTTTCAACAACCTGTCCAGGTATGCCCTAGGTTTTATTGATACCGAAGAGAAGAAGATAGAGAACTTCAAGCGGGGTCTGAGCATGAAACTGATGAAGACTATGGCCAATTCTAAATGCACCACCTATAACGAGTTTATTAGTGATGCTTTGACCTAGGAAAACCATAACAATATGCATGTGGCAGCTAAGGGCCGCAAGAGGGCAATTGAGGTAGGTGCCTCCGGATCTTCATAGTCTAGAGCTCCTATAATAGCTAGACCATAGTTCCACCCACCTACACTAAGTTTAGGCCTCCACCACCAAAAGCTTAGAACAATAGGCCTCAGAGGGTATTCCATAAGGCATTCACTATTGCCTTACCTAAAGGGAATGACAGTCAAGGAAACTCCATAGGACCTAGGAGTAATCAACCTTGCTACAACTGCAATCAAGTGGGTCATTGGGCCAAAGAATGCCCCCACCCTAAGAAGAATGGCAATTAGAATCAGAACAATCAGAGGTAGGCAAACTCAAGGGCACATCCTGGATACGTGCACTATACCATTGTTGAGGAAGTGCCCGCTAGAGAAGTTGTCATGACCGGTATGTTTCTTGTCAACAAGCATCCCGCTATTGTTTTATTTGATTCAGGAGCTTCTCATTCATTTATGAGCCAAGCAATTGCATCTAGACATGATCAGAAAATAATTGAAGTAAGCAAGGGTGGTTGTAATATAAGTTTAGCTAGGGCTACTATTTCTACAAATAAGATAGTCAGAAACATGCTCATCTCTATACTAGAGAGGGAGTATACAACAGATTTGATAGTATTGCCCGGGTTATCCATAAGTGTAATCTTAGGCATGAATTGGATGAAAGATCATGGTGTTCTCATTGACACTAGCACTCAGACTATTATGTTGAGAGAACCCAAGGGAGGAAATGCTTTTCTAGTACCACTCTCCCAAAATTTTGAACTCCAACACTTAGCTTGTGCTATCCAAACCACTACCCTTTGTGATATCCTAGTGGTTTGTGAGTTTCCTGAGGTATTCCCAGATGAGTTACCAGGTTTACCACCTGATAGGGATGTGGAATTTAAGATTGAGTTAGTGCTGGGTATGGCACCTATCTCAAGAAGGCCTTATAGGACGCCACCAAATGAGTTAGCAGAACTTAAAATTTAGCTACAAGATCTGTTGGACAAGGGTCTCATTCAACCTAGTTCATCTCCATGGAGATGTCCATCATTGTTTGTAAAGAAGAAGGACAAGTCCTTAAGAATGTGTGTGGATTACAGGCCACTCAATGCTGTGACCATCAAGAACAAGTACCCATTGCCTCGCATCGACATCTTGTTCGATCAGTTGGCAAAAGCAAAGGTATTCTCCAAGATCGACTTGAGATTAGGTTATCATTAGATAAAGATCAGGCTAGAGGATATACCTAAAATTGCTTTCTCCACTAGGTATGGCTTGTATGAGTATTTGGTTATGTCTTTCGGACTAACGAATGCTCCTACCTACTTCATGTACCTGATGAATTCGGTATTCAGGCCTGAGCTCAACAAGTTTGTGGTCGTGTTTATCGATGATATATTGATTTATTTGGAGAATGAGGTAAATCATGCAGAGCATCTGAAGATTGTTCTATCCAGATTGAGGGAGCATAAGTTGTATGCAAAGTTTAGCAAGTGTGAATTTTGGTTGAGTAAAATACCTTTCTTAGGTCATATCTTATCAAGAGATGGAATATCTATAGACCCATCGAAAGTACAAGATGTCATGGATTGGAAGGCCCTGACTTTGGTTCATGAAGTTTGGAGTTTTCTAGGGTTAGCAGGCTACTATCATCGTTTCATTATAGATTTCTTCAAGATAGCTAAGCCCATGACTAGGCTACTTTAGAAAGATGAGAAGTTCAAGTGGACACTAGAATGTGAAGCAACATTTCACACCCTTAGGACTCTATTAACTACAGCTCCTGTATTAGCACAACCCGACATTAAGAAGCCTTTCGATGTATTCTGTGATGCATCGGGTATAGATTTGGGGTGTGTGCTCATGCAAGAAGGAAGAGTTATTGCATATGCTTCTTAGCAGTTGAGAAAATATGAAGTTAACTACCCTACACATGATTTAGAACTTGCATCAGTTGTTCATGCATTAAAGATATGGAGACATTATTTGTTGGGCAATGTATGTCACATATATACATGACCACAAAAGCCTCAAGTATATCTTTACCCAACCTGAGCTAAACATGAGACAACGAAGATGGCTAGAGCTGATTAAGGACTACAATTTAGAAGTGCACTACCATCCAGGGAAAGACAATGTTGTAGCCGATGCACTTAGTCGAAAATCTCATTGCAACACGATGGAAGCATTGTTGGAAGATGGATTTAATTTGTTACATCCTGTTGTACTGCACAATATCACTATCAGTTGTTCACTTGAGAGCAAAATCATAGAACAACAGAAGACAGATGTAGGTATATTTCACATCAAGAGAAAGATGCAAGAGCAAGAAACTAAGCATTTCAGATTAGATGAAAGGGGTGTGCTATGGTTTGAGGACCGACTTGTGGTACCGAAAGACCATGAGCTGAGAAATCAAATTTTAGATGAAGCTCATTCATCCAAATTGTCTATCCATCTGGGTGGCAGTAAAATGTATCAAGATTTGAAAACCTATTTTTGGTGGACTAAGATGAAGAAGGAGATCACAGCCTATGTTGCTAGGTGCGATAACTATAGTAGAGTAAAAGCTGTTCATATGAAATCTGCTAGGTTACTTCAGCCATTGCCTATCCTAGGTTGGAAATGGGAAGAAATCAGTATAGACTTTATCACAGGCCTTCCAATGACACAGCAAGGTCACGATTTAATATGGGTCATTGTAGATCATCTTACTAAGTCAGCACATTTTATACCTGTGAACATAAGGTATCACATGGGGAAGTACGCTGAGCTATATGTTTCCTAGATTGTGAGACTACATGGAGTACCTAGGACCATAATCTTAGATCGAGGACCACAGTTTATAGCCCATTTTTGGGAGCACTTGCACCAGGCTTTGGGAACTAAGCTAATTAGAAGTTCGGCATACCATCCACAAACTTCAGGACAGACTAAACGAGTGAACCAGATCTTAGAAGATTTGCTAAGAGCTTATGTTATATCTTCCAAGGGTTCATGGGAGAAATGGTTACCTTTAGCTGAGTTCTCCTATAATAACAGTTATCAAGCAAGCATCAAGATGGCTCCTTTTGAAGCCTTGTATGACAAAAAATGTAGAACTACGTTGAATTGGATTGAGCCCAGTGAAAGGAGATACTTTGGTATTGACTTTGTCACTGAAGTTGAAGAGCAAGTGCATATTATTCAACAGCATATGAAAGCAGCTCAATCCAGACAAAAGAGTTATGTGAATAAAAGAACAAGACCACTGACTTTTGAAGTGGGAGACTATGTATACTTGAAAGTATCACCCATGAAAGGAGTGCAGAGATTTGGAGTGAAAAAGAAGCTTGTGCCTAGATATGTAGAGCCATACAAGATTATTGAACGGAAAGGGAATGTCGCTTATAAGTTACAATTTCCACCAGAGATGAGTGCAATATTCGATGTCTTCCATGTTTCTTAGTTGTAGAGATGTCTTCGTGTACCTGAGGAAGCTATTAGACCCACCAACATAAAGCTTCAATCAGATTCAACCTATGAAGAAAAGCCAATCCGAGTGTTAGAAGAGATGGAAAGAGTAACATGGAGTAAGATCATTAAGTTTTATAAGGTGGTGTGGAATAATCATAGTGAACAAGATGCTACGTGGGAAAGAGAGGATTACTTGTGTGTGGTTTATCCCGCCTTTTTCCAAGAATGGTACGTCTTGCAAATCTCGAGACAAGATTTTTATAAGGGGGAGGGGATGTAACACCCTAGGTGTTAAGCTTGCATAATTTGACTTGCATTGCATGAGCATGAGCATGGGCATCAAGCATTCATATATAAGTTTTTACAATTGAAACATATGATTGAAACATAGGAAACATGCTTGTTATTTTAAGTTTCTTTGTATATATGCATATGATCATGAGTGAATACATGTAAATGGTTGAGGTGAGTCACTAAAACACCTTAGCTACACTTAGGATGACTAATGGAACATTGTTCATTTAGGTCACTTTGTCTAATCAAGTCCTTAAGTGATATTATATATGTTGACCTAGAAAGCTTTATGTGTAACTCCTATATGAAATGATTGTGTGAACTTGGGAATAGCTTAAACATGTTTAGCATGTCATCATGAACAACTTTGGTATTCATGGCTAGGGCTAATTTGGTCACTAAGTCATAGTTCAAGTATAAGTCATCATTTGAATGTAATAGGTTTGACCAAGTTTGAACTATATCATAGAGACCTTGCATGGATGTGTGCACTAAAGTAAAGTTGTAGTGTTTTATGAGAGGAAAAACTTTTATTTTTAGGCCATAGGCTAGTTTAGCTCCTAACATGCTTAAAAATTGCTCACAAGAATCAGCATTTCATTGATTTCAGCACTTAGGAAAATTTTTCTAAGTCTTGCGTGCTTGGAGTTTTACGGTCACTACTTTGAGTTGATTTTACTCTCTATCCATTACAAATTAGACCTTGATTTCTAAAGGAGTTTTGTAGCTGGTACTTAGGGCTATGAGTTCTGTTTAGGTTGTTTGCACTAACAAGATACGGATTAGGAGATTTAATTGCTTCAAATCCGGTTGTTAGGCATAGCATCGCACTCTGACGAACGCTGTGCCGCGTGCTGTCATGGCCGACCGGCAACAGAGCATGGCCGCCACATGGAGGAAGCAAAGCCATGCGTCGCCGCCAGTCTGACCAGCCAGGCCACGTCGGGCTAGAGCGCAATACAACACGCCCCGTACTCGCCCGTTCCATCCCCATGCTCTCATTTCGCTCTCTGCCTCTTCCTTCGCCCACCCACAGCAGCCGCAGCAGCGGACCGTGCCACTGTCACCATTGCTAACCACCCCACTCACCTTGCTCCACATCATGTCACTTCTCCGCCACCGCAGTAGTGTCGTTGCAACCCCACTGCAGCACCACGCCACCTCCGCCGAGCACCGCACCACCTCCACCGAGCACCGCGCCACCTTCGTCGAGCACCGTGCCACCTCCATCGAGCACCGTGCCACCTCTGCCGAGCACCATAGCCACTCCACCATCATCCTAGAGTCTCACTGCGCCCACATTTGCTTACTAACCATGCCTGATAAGCCATCGTGCCATGCACGACCTTGCTGGTGCTCCGCCGCCGCACTCCGTCGTTGTGGCCGCACCGCCTCCGATCGCCTTTCACCGTTGTGGTTGGTGCTCTAGAACCGCCGTCGTGTGTAGCAGCTCATAGACTCATTAGATTGAGTCATCGTGGTCACCATCAGTGTAGCACTGTCGTCCTACTCTACCGTGCCGCCATTGGCGCCGCCGCCGTGCTTAGCTCCGGCAATAGGTCCAGCTTGTCAGCTCAATAGGTACGGGAGGTCATGGGGATCATGGTTGGGTCAGTGCCGTCGCCGGAGAGGGTCACCATCGGTGAACTCCGGTTGTCCTACGCCGCGCTCTGTTTTGCCATCGCTGACGTGTGGGGTCGACTGAACCGAGGGCCCCAACTGTCAGTGACTCGATTGAGAAAGCTAGTTCATTTGTTTTCAGATTTGATGCAAACTTTAAAAAATGATAAGTAGAGTTGTAGAGATCCAAATCTTGTGAACCAAATTTTGTTGTATTCCTTAGGAAGTGTAGTGTTTTATAAAAATATGAAATGTGCATTTTCTAGTATTTTTCATGGTGATTTAAATATAGTTAAATGAGTGCTTTTTGTATGTTTACCATTTTGTAAATTAGATATCTTGAGCTAGAAAAATGATAAAAATGTGATTCCAATTTTGTGGGTTTTGTATTGACATGCTCTAGCTAGGAAAAATAATAAGCTTGCTGTGAACTTGATTTAAATATGGTCTTTCTATTTATTTATTAATAAATGGAATTTTCTAAGGAAATTTGTAGGGATAAAAATATGTAAAATATTGCTATGCAAATTTTTATATAGTAGTATGCCACTAATGTGAAGCTAGGAAAAATATATAATCTGTTGCTTGACACTTTTCTATAGCGTTTTCCATTTTCACTAAAATAACCCTTGCTAGATTATCATTTTTGCATAGGATGTTATACGTGTGCAAATGGTATCAAATTTTCATAGTAGCATATTGTGAGCATTAGGAGTCTAATGTAATTTTTTGATAATTTATTATGCACATTTGGTGTATGTTTATTATTTACCCTAATTATTTAATTGAATTAATAAAGACATTTAAATAATTAGATTATGATTAACCATGATGTTTTCTATGGTTTTTATGATGCATAGTAACTGTTGATGTCAATGGTAAGGCTTAGAAGCCATTGATTGTATGCAAATAACTAATTACCACTTTATCATTCAAATACAAGGCTGCATGTATAGTTTTGATTGTGTGGATGATTTCATATGGATAATGGTCTTTGCTATAAAACTTGTTAATACAAAAGTTGGAGATAACTTACTAGTCTACCTTGTGTTAAATTTTCATAGTCATAGGGCTTAGGGTTTTTGAGTTCTAGCTGTCACAAGTTTGCTGTCCGAAATGTTTACTTTCTGGACAGATTTGATTGAATGACTTGTTTGCCCTATATAACTCTTGAATCACAGTAAGAGTATTGAAAGAAAGTTGGAGACAATTTTATAAGCTTTCCATAAAGTCCAAGATCACAACATTTGGATAAGTAGAACTTTAGTTATGAGTAAAAGTTGATTGGAACCACTTGATGCATATAATTTCCTTGTCCAGAAATACACCTTTAACCCTGTGTAGGTCCAGGAGCGAATATATGCTTTGCCCTGCTTAGATCAGTAGAAGTCGGGTGATTTCTTGTCACCTGCGAGATATAGGTGGATACCAAAGCATGGTTGACTATATTTGCTATCGTGAAAAAGAACCTTGGGTTAATGTAAATCGAGGTCGGACGGAGTCTATGGTAGGTTGACTCATGTGATTCCATCTGTGCTGATTATGGACCGTACCGTTGTTGGCACTTCTGATAAGATTGAACGTATGCCTATCACTTAGCTGGCCTGATAACTCATTTTGACCATGAAGCCGAGTAGCTCAACTCAGGCCAGGCCCCGCTCTATAAGAGTGCACACTCTAGATGGTAGTAAGGATGTGCGGGGAAGCTAGACATGAGCCCAAGGGCAGGATAGTCTTGAACGTCCTGGAAGTTGGTTGTCCCTGATTGTGCGACGTTGGGTGAACCCATGACATGTGGACTTGAGTTGTGCCAAAGGTGACCTAAGGTGACCGTTGGTCTGGTCTGCCTAGGTTTGTGTTAGGAATAAATTCCTAGCTGGTTGAAATCAATTCAAATCGTTGTCTCTCCCGAATAGTGAGAAACTTGGCTAGCCCCAACATCGTAGTATTTGTATTATGGAATATGATGGTTCAGATAAACATGAAATTACTATACCTGCTATGGTTACTACTGCATGCTCTTAAAATGATATACCACATGTTTGGCATAGGATAGTTGCTAATTTAGAGATGGATAGTTATAAATAACTTGATAACGGAATTATAATTGTATAACTAAGTTAATCACTTTTTATGCAAATGTTGTCAAGCTACCTCCACTTATACAGCCTTGCATAATCCTTGGAGTCAATTTATTTCTGGTTTATGACGGGTAAGTCTAGCTGAGTACCTTCTCATGCTCAGGGTTTTATTCCCATTGTTGTAGATGGCACAGTTTATCATGGGTATTGCAAGAGTTGCTTCTATCCCACTATGGATGAGGAGTAAGCCTTGGGCAGGCTTCTTTATTAATCCCTCTACATGCTTTTGTGGACTGTGATCGTATGTTGGCACTGTATTAAACTATGTTGGCAAAGGCTACTTTCAAACTTAATTTGCTTCCGCTATTATCGATCAAACTTGGTTTGTAATAACTTTGTTCATACTCTGATGATGGAAATGTATCTGTGAACTTTATGTAATATGTGACATGTATGTTGAATCATGTACGATCTTGGTTGTTTGTGGATTGTTTATCGAGACCCATCGTGGTACTCGACAGACTACTAGGTTTATATGGGCTCAAGTATGACAGTGCGACCGCTTACGGGCTGCCATTGTACTTGTGCTCTTATAAATTGGTCAGTTCTACGATAGATTTCCTTATACACAGGCACTCAATCTTCCAGCCCTGAGTTACTCTTTTAATCTTGAAGAGTATTTTGATGAAGATGAAATCAGTTCATTAGCCACTTCCTCCAAGGAAACCTTGCTAGAAGAGACCAAAAATCAGCTAAGAGATGTTCTGCCAATATTTGAGAAAAATATAGCTAATTTGGTCCAAGACACTTATCCAATGCATAGAGTCTTCTTGGCCGTCAAGGGTAATCCATCCCTAGCTCTCTTCAGAGTCTTGTCTCCTTTTTCTATCTTTGAAGATCAGGTCCTGAAGGTGAAACAGGCTTAGAGGAATTTGTTTGATCGTGAAACTTTATTGGCCAAGGGGAACTCTAACAGGTAAGAGGCTAAAGAATTATCATAGTCGATCAATCACTTAAAGAACTCCTCCCTCAGTATTGACCCAGAATTGTCTCAACTGGAAGTTAGGTGTGCAGAACTTGAGAAGGAGCTATAAAACGTGAAGGCTGTCATTGATCGTCATAAGTCCACCTTGGCTCAAATACCTGATGCCATTCACTAAAAGAAATAGGAACTGCTAGCCAAAGTCAGATAAGGCAAAGCCATCCGAAGTAGCCTCGAGAGCATTCCTAGATCAACCGAAGAAGATAAACAATAGATCACAGAAGCTAATGCTATTCGGCTAGAAGTGTTCAAAGCGATCTAGGATGTTCTAGACTTATAATTCGTGTATTGACATATGTCTTGTGTAGAACCAATGACAACCACACTTTCCATTGTCTCACTGTGTTTTCCTTTGTTCTGGCTAAAGAGCTGATTTTGAAAATAGCCGATTCTAGACTCCTGATCTTAACCCCATTTAGGTCTAAAACACGGCCTTTATTAAGAGAGCCCTTCGATCTTCTGTTCTAGTCATCTAGCGCCGTATTCTTTTCTGTATTAGCGAGGTGACGCTTCACCTCCTATTAATTGTGGTTGCTTTTTGCATGTCCCGAGATGTGCACCTCTTCGCTCCGTGGCTTCAAATACCAGCCGAGGGCTCTAGCCTCGAACACATCTACACTTGCAACTGCTCTTGTTCCTTTGCACTTCTCCACCCCCATAGAACTCTGTAGCGGCCTTCCTTCCTTCCTATAGATCCAATCAACTTCATGGCCGACAAGGAGAACTATGGCAAGCGTGCGGCGAAGGAGGTTCCGGAGGAGAACATGCCAGTGAACCAGCGCTTCTAACGCATGAGGTGAGATCGACATCTTCTACTTGTGATGACAAACTATTCTAATTTGACTATAGATTTGTTTTGAATGACAATCTCTGTCCTCTTCCTAGGGCCGACGAGCCCTCTGACGCCGCATCTTCTACGCCGGCCTCGTCGTTGGATTCTTCTGACTCCTACAATGGCGACGATGGTCAACGTTTTCTTCATGAGTGGAGGATGGCTCAGAACCGCTATACTGAGGTGACTTGGGAAAATGGCCAGCTCGAGATCCACCTCAGGGTCTCTCAAGCTACCCTTCATGCAACTAAGGAGGAGGCCAGCGCCGTTCAAGCACGACTGGCTGAGTCTGACGCCATGGTGGCGGGTAAGATGAGTTCCACGGACTCTTCTATTATGATTTCCACTATCTTTATCTTGATAGTTCTTTTATTTTTTATGATCGTCAGCCCTGATAGTGCAGTTGGAGTCCCTCCAACTAGCGGTGAACACGGCTACAGACACCGTCAATGCTTGGGCCCCCCTCATCAACGCTCACCTCCAAGACATTCCAGCCCATGCTCAGGAGATCGCCCTCCATGATGATCATCATGGCACGTCGATGGCGCTAACCGCGTTGCAAGTCTAGTCAGGGTACAAGCTCCATGCCATGGAGACTAGCTTCTCGATGGGTGACGGCCTTGAGGAGCATGAGGACCCGATGGAAGAATTCGTCGTAGCGGTGGAAGCCATTGTGGACATCACATCTACTCAGGATGTGGAGAACAAGGTCTTTGATTAGTCTATACTTAGGGCAAACTAATGAATGCAACCTTCTATTCTTTTATGAATGTATCTCAGTGCAATGCCCCTGTATGTGTCGTGAATGTCTTTGTTTTTGTTTTTGGTCTGGAGGTGATACATATCGTATCGGCTTTTATATATTCAAAGATCTTTTTTTTGAACTAGAGGTGATACCTTCCGGTACCGGCTATTAGAGCCGATGACTAAACAAATTGGCTATCAAGTGTTGATCAAATGCTAGGATAACATCCCTTTAAATATTTTTTGTCAATCGCTATTGATAGATTGCACTAGAACTTTTTAGACCAAAGGTTAAACGATTGATCAATCCAGGCCAAGCATCTCATTAAGCAAAATAGAACTTCCTTTAATAGATCTATCAACTCTGAATTGCACTTATGACTCGACTTAGTGTTCACATACGTTGGCCTAAGTCCATCTCTAGGACCAGCACTTATTCTTCCTTAATCCAATGGTCGACGTGGAGCCATGACTATTTACTAAAACAAACTCTTAGAGCCAATTGCTTGCATCGGCTGTTGGCTTTCATTGCTGATTTTAATGGAGCCTCCTTCCCATATCTTACTAGAAAAGCATTCAAAGTCTCCTAGTTCCCAAAAGACTAGATTGGCTGTTGCGAGGCTCACAGACTCATCAGCGCAAACCAATTCAACATCATCTCCATGCCATTGAATCAAACATTGATGCATGGTCGATGGTACACAACAGTTCGCATGAATCCAATCACGACCAAGGAGCAAACTATACAACCCTTTTCCATTGATGACGAAGAATGTGGTGAGCAGAGTCCTACTCCTGATTGTTAGTTTGATGTTTATTGCCCCTTGGGTCTTGGATGCATTACCCCCAAAGTCCTTAAGCATCATGTCAGTCTCAATCAGATCTCCTGGTCCCTTGCAAAGTTTGCGAAAAGTGGTGTAAGGCATGAGATTGATAGAAGCACCCCTATCTACCAACATCTTATTCATTGGCTTCCCATCAACCAAACCTTTTACATAGAAAGCCTTTAATTGTCGATGCTTGACTGGTTTATCAAATATAGCCTGTTGTATAACTGTTAGCTTGGCAACTATCTCTTCATACTCCGATTCATTGAAATCCGAGTAAACTTCTTGATCTACTGGAGCTCTGAATTTTGATGGCAATAGAAAAGCCATTTGAATATTAGCCGATGGTTGCTTTCTATCGGTTGTTTGCTTAGTACGCCAAACTTGAGGTTTACCGGATGCCTGAGCCTGTTCCAACTCTCTATTCCTTAGGCGTTGCACCATTCTCTTCTGGCTTTTTGTCAAATCTCCCGGACACCATTGGCCTTCCTATCAAACATATTTTCTTTTGTTGCCTTATTCTTCATAATCAGCACAGTCTTGATCAACAACTCTTTTTCTAAGCCAATTATGAACACTTCCATTTTTAAGCGCTGATCCATGTTATTATGATGATACACATCTTGAGCATGGATAGATCGATGGTTGGTTTGAGATTGCCTAAACTCCCAATATTGATCACTGCACTCTGGACAATCATTCCTGGTAGACAACTTTAAACCTTAGTTCCAGCAATGTCTGAAGAAAGGACAATTTCAACATGATTCAGCTTGCTTTCTTTTATACCTCTCTTTTTCCTGTTGATGCTGGTATTCTTGCTTTTCTAACCAACGTTGATAATCCTTTTCCTTCTGCCACTGCCATTTATTCAACAGAATTTGAGATGTCACTCACGGCTTTGTCGCCCCTTCTTTTGACATTTCTCCCTGCTCATATAGGCTCTTTTGCTTGTCGCGACGTCTTTTAATTTCCCTGTATTCGTCGGCCAATATTTGCCTCTCAGGATCGACTGTTCTAGCTTCTCTTGATTTGGTTAATGTTAGGACCTTAGTCTTTCCTCTGAGCAGCCTAGCATCGACCATGTTTTGATCTCCTGGGAAAGGATTATCATCAACTTTCATTTTTTGAGGCGTATCAAATTTGAGTCTTCCTTGTTGAATAGCCCTCTGTATATGTTGCCAAAAAATTCTGCATTCATTAGTGGAATGAGAAGTAGTGTTATGGAACTTGCAGAACTTCTTATTCTTCAACTGATCTGGGGACAACATAACATGATTATCGGACAGCTTGATCTATCCCTTCTCAAGCAAGAAATCAAAGAGCTTATCTGATTTTGTGACGTCAAAATCATAGCTCTCCTCGACTCCTGTTTTCCAATGATTTGGTACCATTACTGTTTTTTGCCCCAATTCCATTCAGCCATGGCAACCTCTTCTTCTTCATCTTCATAGCCGTCATCATCTGAGTATGGATTATAAGCTTCGGCCATCGTGGTACTCTTCTAGAATCGGGTATCTCAGCGCATACTCTAGAATTGGCTATTGAGCGCTGCCACTCGTTGAGCCAATTGACCCAAGTTGTCAAATTCTTGTCCCAGCTGTTTTTCTTTCCATGTTGGTAGCATCCCTTGAACGGCCAAAGCAGCTAGCTGATCATCAGCCAAGTTTAATGAGAAGCACAAATTTCTAGTCTCTCAAAACCTCTGAAGAAACTTAGTGCTCGATTCGTTAGTTTTCTGCCTTATAGTTGTTAAATCGGTAATCTTATTTTCTCTAGTTGTAGTATAAAAATATGTATGAAATTTCTTTTCTAGGTCAGCCCAATTAGCAATGGAGTTGTCTGGCAGTGATGAAAACTAAGTGAAGGCTGGCCCTGACAGTGACAAGGAGAAGAAACAAACTAGATGGGCCTCCTCAACTAATACCGACTGACATGTTCTATTGTGCTTGTGCTGTCTTGACCAGTGAACTTAGCAAACTCTGGAAGCCTATAATTTGCAGGAAGAGCGACCAAATCATACCATTCTAGATATGGGTGTTTTACAAAAAGGTCAGCACTTTTGGCTCTAGACCAAACTAATTCATCATCATCTTGGTCACCTTTAGCAACAACTTGTCAGCATGTGAATTTAGATTTCTCTACACCTGCTGACCTATCTGTGGATTGAAATCCCATGTACCTTGACACCCTAGATTTGAAATCATGTGAAGGGTGTTATAATCTACGCCATAATGATACCCTTGTGCAATCTCTATATGTTGGGTCCTTTGCTGGTTTGCTACTTGAAGTCTCTGATTATAAACAAGAGGATCTATATCTCTATGGATCCTTTGAATTGATGGTGCTATTTTTTGAGCCGACAATGGTATGTGGCCTGATGTGCCAAAATTAATCACCTGGTTTTGACTTTGCCCCGCCGGCTGTTGCACATGCTGCACTGATGATCTAGGATTATACTATATCTGATTTGTAGTAGTACCTTGAGCTTGTTCAGATGAACTCTGAACTACCTAGACATCATCATTACTAGCTAGTGCTGCTTCTTGATGGCTAGTACCGACTTAATTAGTCCCTTGGGTCGATGGATGTGAAATGTTGTAATAAGCCAGTCCAACCTGACCAACTAGAAACCCATGAATCACCTCTTTCATGGCATTGTGGAATGTGCCCAAGAAAGCTTCATTATGGCATCACGAACAGACTTGTTTACAACTTCCATGAAGAAACGCTTGCCTTCAGCTTCATCTGCATCTATCTGTCCATGCAATAGAACTCTTGGCAGTTGATATTTTTGAACAATTGTATTATCACGTGTTTTGGTGTAGGACAACAAACACTTGTTCTGAAATTCTTCTATAGCTTTGCTGATGACATCTCTATCTCCATCAGGTAGGTCTTCGTAATGCACCATAAGAATGTCGTTGTTGTTGTAAACCACCATGATGATTATGGGGTACCACTAGGCATACCAGAATGTGTGTCGACATAGAAATTTTGTCCCATGCCGTAGGCACACGAGCAAGCCCAAAGGGTCTGCTCGATGGAGCTATAGATCCACCTGGCTTCAACGTAGGGGTGGTTGATCCTACGTACTCCTCCCAAGATGTGCCAGTCAATTTGACCCTGCAATTGATAAGGAGAGAAAGCTAATCAGTAATTTAAGGCAGAACATGCCAGTGTTGCCAGACAGTCCCGAATGTGCGGCTCTGAGAGCCGATATGGTAGGAGATCGACTAAATAGTCAATTCCAACATATTCATGAGAATGAATCAGTTAAAGCTCATGGGGTTGTGTAAGAAAAATCGATTATTATTCAGGATGAATATCATTATTTAAACAAATATTAGTCAATGGCAATAAGATGTCAACAATAATCAGTTTATGCTAAGCCAATGACTGCAAGTAACCGAATCTCTTTTATATAAAGAAGCAGCTCATCACCATTTAATAAAGATAAATCTAATGAACATATTAGATCTCATCTATCCCTATGACCAGTGGGGCATGAGGCGGAATCATGCAGGCCATAGAAACAACAATAAATTTAATGACCCTAACTCATTACTAATATCAGTGGGACATGAAGCAGAATCATGCAGGCCGTAATACAATAATAAGATCATGGGGCTAACACATATTTCAACCTATTTTTACTTCAACGGTCTTATGACATGAACTGCATACGTGAAAGCACTCGATATCGACTAAAACAGTCGGTTCAGGCATAGCGCACAGTTAAGGTCATGCCTTATCAGGAACAAATCTACCAAGTAACAATCCCCACTCCACGGTGCTAAAAGTGAGGTGTGAGGCAGAATCACACAGGCCATGATAACGGGCCATGGAATGGTTTTTGTTAGCCAATAGATCTATTCAAGACAAAACATGCTTTAACCGCACACTATGCACGATCAAGATTGATATACAATAGCCGATAAAACATAAATCATCGTTTAAGATGTAGATTAGATCAGTTTAGATTAACAAACGATGGGTTAAACAGGATATAAGGCTGATAGATCAATCCCAATCGAGTGAAGTGATATTGCTGTAATTGAATAAATAATGAAAGCAATAAGCAATATCGGTAACTTAATGAATCTATTCGAAGGACGCCACCCTTAGATAGAGCCGATAACTTGACCTTAATCTAGTTTGAGCAGTGGAGGTCGACCGGATCGATGTAGCCATACTAGAACTAAACAAGAGTCGATAACTAGCTTATACCAGAGTTGCGGTGGAGGATGACCAGATCGATGCAGTCGTACGAATAGAAGTATAAGCCATGACGGTACTTACAAACAAGCTGGAGGTCGACTGGACCGATGCAGCCCTGCTCGCTGAAGAACTCACTGAGATCTACTCTACTCCTACTCCTAAGGGGTGGCCAGAGCCAAAAAAAGTAACGAACTTATATTTGATTGATTGTGTGTCCTTTAACAATAGCCGGGGTCCAATATTTATACTCAGAGCCTAAACATGAATCCTATTCGAGTATGACTTATTACAATCTTAGACATAGAAGAAAACATTCCTAATTTAAAATAACTTGGACCCTAATCTTTCCTTTTTTGTAGAGTCCGATATGTAGTTTCCTAGCGCCAACCGTAGCTCATCATTGCTATCTGTTGACGTCATCCAAAGAGATCCAATTCTAGAGTCTTATCTGAATCAGCTGATATCGATCCTTATGCAATTGATTCCTTGATCGACACAATTTTGGAAGCTTCAAGTTCCCACGTTCTTCTCTCCAAATTTTGGTGTAAACACACTATCTCCATCGCGACACACGCCCTAGCGGTGGTTCGGTCCCACTACCCTATGATCAACCTTCAAGCGATAGGGGCCAGATTTACCAGAGGGACAGGCACGATGAGATAGGAGCAGCTAAAGGATGAGGTGAAGGACATGGCGAAGAAGATGGCCAGCGATGTCGACCTATTCGGCGAGGTGGATGGTGACGGCCAAACCCAGTAACCTAAGTGGAGAGGACCTGTATGTAACAGCTGGAGAGGATAGTTAATTACGCGAGGGCGTAGACAAACATTTATGTATGTGTATAAATGTTGTAAAGGGACATGTGCATGTTTATGCAGTTTGCTAGTATTTCGATGAAAAATAGATGTAATGTTAACCCAAACGCAATTATATGTGGTATAAGTAGTGTCCGAGCAGTTAGTTCATTACTGGGCTCTTGGCCTTGGCTAGCCCGTATTCCATAATGTCGAGCACGGAGCCCATGCACGTGTAGGAGAAACAGACATGACCGAGGAACCGTAGCCGACCACCCATAACGCAGAGCGCGAAGCCCATAGCATGTGTAGGGAGAGATCAGAGACTGGGTTTTCTCCAAAGAACACAAAGCGAAACGTGTGCTGCTCGATGGTTGGTGAAATATCTTAGAGATATTTTAATATGGAGAAACATGGTGGAGTATTTGTGGAGATCATGTATAATTGTCAGAGTTTGTTAAGGAGTAGCTTAGAGCTAGCGATCACAAATGGAGATTAAACCGTAGTGAAGAAATAATGGAGACTAATTATGGCGACAAAAACTTCATTCATTATGGAGTCGAGAGTACATATTTGTAGCGTTTCAAGGATAGAAACATATAAGATGCTCGATGTGCCACGAATTGGGGATATCGATTCTATCCAGGTCACATAGCTGGTAAGACCCTAGTTGGGTAGCCTCTTTGACCATGTAAGGCCCTTCCTAGGGGAAGGAGAGCTTGTGCATCCCTTCTATTTTCTGTTTTCTACGAAGAACGAGGTCACCGATAGTAAATGAACAACCTTTGATGTTGCGATTGTAGTATCTTCGCAAACTATCTAGGTATTTGGCTATGTAGATGCAAGTGATCAAGTGTTCTTCTTCGGTCCCATCGATGTCCTTTGTTCGAACAGCTGCAGCTTGCTCTTTGTTATAATTTTCCACCCTAAGTGCTCGGAAGGCAATATCCGCTAGAAGTATGGCTTCTGAGCCATTGACAAAAAAGTTTGGAGACACACTGATGTTGTGACTAGCTTGAGTGCGCAGTCCCCAGACCATAGCTGGGAGCTCTTTGAGCCATCTACCCAGATGCTTTTCCTCTTTCTGATATGGCCTATTTTTTGGGCATCAAGGATCATGCCATTCGCCCATTTGACCTAGCCATTGGCTCTAGGATGGGCAACAGACATATTTGATAGAGATGCATCGGTCTTCGCAGAAGTCTAAAAAATGATGACCAGTGAATGTAGTTCTGAGGTCGATGATAATACTGTTCAGGAGACCAAATCTTGGATGATGTCTTCGAAGAGCTCGACCGCCTTCTTTGTAGTGGCCGAGACAAGCGGCTTATAATCGATCCACTTGGAGAATTTCAATGGTGACATATACATACCAAAAACCACCTGGCGTAGGCTTGAAAGGCTCAATCATGTCTAGTCCCCAGCACGCAAAAGGCCAAGAAGCTAGGATGGTCTGCAGTTCCTGCGCCGGCACGTGTATTTGCTTGGTGAAAAATTGGCATCCTTCACAGCATCGGACGAGATCTTCTACGTCGGCGATGGCCATGGGCCAGTAAAAACCAACCTAGAAAGCTTTGCCGACCAGGTTTCTTGAGGCTGTGTGATTGCCACAGGAACCAGAATGAATTTCAAGAAGTAGTTTCACTCCCTCTTCTTGGGTGATGCATTTCTACAGTATCCATTCCTTGGTACTTTTCCTAATCAAGTTTCTGTCTACCATCACATAATGCTTGTTGTGATGGATTAGGCGTTTAGTTTCAGTCATGTTGGTGGGTACGTCGATGCTGGTGAGGTACTTGATAAATTGTTCCCTCCAATCGGTGGCCGACAAAGGTACTGTAAGTACCAGCTGCTCGGCGGGAAGATTTCTTGAACTTCCTTCTCTTCCTTAATAGACGGCGTAAAGAGGTCTTGAACGAAGACCCTAGGTGGAATCGTAGTGCGAGAGGATCCTATCTTAGATAGGTGGTCGGTGAGCTAATTTTGATCTCATACCACATGGTGGTACTCGATACCATAGAACTTTCCCTTGAGTTTCCTGATCTTAGCGCAATATGCGTCCATCTTCTCACTAGAATAGGACCAATCTTTGTTGAGCTGGTTGATGACCAGCATGGAGTCTCCGTATACCAAGAGGTGTTTGACACCAAGGTCAATGGCTATACGGAGTCCATGGAGACATGCTTCATATTTGGTGATGTTGTTGGAGGCTGGAAAAAGAATTCAGAGAACGTATCGGAGCTTGTCCTTGGTCGGCGTAATGAATAAAATGCCAGCACCAGCATCGTTGATGTTGAGGGCACCATCGAAGTACATCACCTAGTGCTCGGGGCAAGTAACGGGGATGGGCTCTTGGATCTCAGTCCACTCAGCGATGAAGTTAGCGAGGGCTTATAACTTGATGGTAGGTCTGCTTTTGAATTCAATGGAGTAAGTGCCGAGCTCAATAGCCCACTTGATGATGTGACCATTGGCCTCTTTGTTACAGAGGATGTCCCCTAAAGAAAACTCGGTGACCATGACAATCATATAGTACTCGAAGTAATGGTGGAGCTTGCGCGACGTGACCAGAATAGCATATAACAGCTTCTGAACCCAAGGGTAATGAGTTTTTGACTCATTAAGAACCTCGCTGATGAAGTAGATCGGATGTTGCACCTTATAGACATGTCCAACTTCCTCGTGCCTGATGATGATAGCTGTGCTAATGACGCGAGAAGTGGCGGCGATGTAGATCAGTAGGGTTTCATCCGGTCGAGGCGCCGTCATGATCAGAGGCTTTGTTAGAAACAACATGAGCTGCTTGAAAGCCGTATTTGCCTCCTCCAACCAGGAGAAGCGCTCAGAGGCTTTGAGTAGTTTGAAAAATGGTAGACCCTTTTCATCGAGGCATGATATAAAGCGACTGAGAGCAGCCATGCACCCTATAAGCTTTTGTATATCCTTTACATAGGTTGGCCATTTCATGTTGGTGATGGTGGAGACCTTGTTGGGGTTGGGTTCGATGCCACGAGCGCTGATGATGTAGCCTAGGAGTATGCCGGATGGAACTCCAAAGATGCACTTTGAAGGGTTCAACTTCCATCTGTATCTTTTTAGGTTGACAAACATTTCTTCGAGGTTGACGATAAGATTGTTGGTGGTCTTAGACTTGATGACCACATCATCGATGTAAGCTTTGATGTTGCGGCCTATCTGTTGGTCAAGGCACATCTAAATGGCCCTTTGGTAGGTCACCCCGACGTTCTTAAGTCCGAAGGACATGGTGGTATAGCAATATGCACCGAAAGGCATGATGAACGACGTCTTAATCTAGTCGTCCTCCTTGAGGGATATCTGGTGATAGCCAGAGTACTAGTTGAAGAAGGAGAGCAGTTTGTAGCCGATGGTGGAGTCTACAACCTCATCTATCCGAGGTAGACCGAAGGGGTCTTTAGGGCAGTGTTTGTTGAGATCGGTGTAATCAACGCACATTCTCCATTCTTTATTCTTGTATTGAACAAGAACAGGGTTTGCTAACCACTCAGCATGATACACTTCTCTAATAAATCCGGCAGCAAGGAGCCATTTTATTTCTACCCTAATAGCCTCCTTCTTGCCTGTCGTGAATTGTCAAAGTTTCCGCTTGATCGGTTTGGCGGTCGATGAGACATTCAAGGAGTACTTGATCTTCTCTCGTGGTACACCCGGCATGTCTGTAGGCTTCCAAGCAAACACGTCGGTGTTGGCACGTAGGAAGAAGACGGGCGTGCTTTCCTATTTGGGGTCAAGGTGAGCCCAATCTTCACCATCTTGATGGGATCATCGAGGCTGAGGTCGACCTCCTTTGTTTCCTTGGTCTTGGCGGACGCACGTGGAGGCTCTAGTGCTAGAATTTCCATGTCATCAGCAAGCACCGTCTTAGCGTCGATGACCATGCTAGCCATCTAGATGGAGAGGTCGGTGGCTTCGGTGAGGGCAAGACTCCTACAGACGAAGGCATCTTCAACACCAGATAGGCATAGTGCGGTATAGCCATGAACTAGGCTAGAGCTGGCCAACCAAGTATGGTGTGGTAGGCGGTGTTGAAGACGGCGACGTAGAAGTTGATGTGCTCGATGCGATAGTTGTTAGCCGTGCCAAACTGTACTGGGAGGGTGATCTCTCCAAGCGGCTTGGATACCCTACCAGGTACCACACCCCAGAAGGAGGAATCAGAGGATGTGAGGTCTCCTATCCCAAGGCCTAGCTCCTTTATGGCTCTGGCGAAGAGGAGGTTTAGAGCACTTCCGCCATCGATGGGTACTTTCCTAAAAAGCACTTTCCTGATGGTTGCATCAAGAATGAGGGCAAGACACCCTATGTAAGGGATGCTCGCCCACTGGTCAGCCCTGCTGAAGGTGATGGGAACCTTAAACCAGGGGTGATAGCTAGGGTTGGCGATGGCATCTTCTGTTTTTACAATGAGCACCCGGTGAGTGGTGAGCTTCCAATCTCTTCTGCTCTCGGTGGTGGTGAGGCCCCCGAAGATAGTGGCGACCACTTTATCATGATCTTAGAAGGAATTGTTGTTGTCCCTAGGTGGTCAATGGCCTCTGACTCTATCATTGTTGTCGTCGTCTGGCTTTTTGGCCTCGAACTCCTGAGCCAAGCCAAGGCAGTCCTTCATCTTGTGCTTGCTATTCTTGTGGAGAGGGCATAGGCCTTCGAGGATCTTATTGTACTACTCGTCGTACTTGTGCTTTACGCAAGGTTCGTCAACGATGGCGATGATGTGGTCATGTCGGCGATGGCAATATTGACCAGATTTGGACCCTTCTAGCCAATCATGACTGTTATCCTGATGGTGACTGCGGTCGTTGTAGCGATGGTTGTCGGGACGCACGTCATTGCGGCAAGCTAGGTGGTGAGTGCCCACATCCTCATTGTAGCACACTTCGGCCTCCTCGGTGTCAGCGTACTGATCGATGGTTGTAATCATCTCACCAATCCCCTTTGGCGGCTTGCAATTGAACTTGGAGCGGAGGTCGCAGTGATGGAGTCCTCGAACAAAGGCAGTGATGACCTTTGCTTCCGTGATGTTGGGAATTGAATTCCTTATCTCGAAAAAGCGTTTGATGTAGCTATAGAGGAGCTCGGATGGTTTCTAGTAGATGTAATTCAGATCATGCTTGGTGCCTGGCCGAATACACGTAGCCATGTAGTTATCAGTGAAGACCTTCTTTAGCTCTTCCTTGATGGCTTGTGAACCAGTTCATCATAGTTAGCATAAGCATGACAAGAAGATAGTTTGCCATGATGATGGTATCTCCCTCGGTGGCGTGCAAAGCAGTGGCATAAGCTTCTAGTCACTATGTGGGGTTCATCCGTCCCTCATAGGGCTTGACCCCGGTGATTTTCAAACCATAGGGCCACTAGAGTGTTTGGAGTGCCCTTGTGAATGCTAGAGGCCCTTTAGGATCATCACCATCATGATCTATGGCATTGCTGGTGTTGAGTGACTAGAGGGCTCAGTCCAGATTACTGAACTCTCACTCATATTCTTGACGCCGACGTACTTCTTCTTCATGGCAAGAGAAATGGCGCCCGTTGATATGACATCGTGTGTGTCGGAGATTGCTAATGTGCACACAGACGTCTTGGTCATGTTGGCGAGGGTAGTCGATGTGGTTCCCCTGAGCTCCCCCCTAGAGGGGTTGTTCGTCATCATGGTGTTGGTCGGTGAAATGACTTCTACTAGGGCAGCAATTAGATCTTGGCACGGTAGATCAGCGAATCGAGCGTGTCGAATAGGAAGGTCTCTGATCCTAGCGGATCTCGTTGACCTGGCAGTGCGCCGCTTTGAGCATGGCGGAGACCTTGGTGACCTCTGGTGTTTGCTCAGGCCGAGCGAGCTCATTAGCGGCCACGACCAAGTTGGCGCTTGGTGTCTTGTAGACATCATGGCCGTTGACACGGACAAATTCGTCGTTGATGTTGCGTTGGAGTGGGCGTGGCCTCCCTTGAGATGTTCGTTGCGAGTAGCCTCGGCTAGCACAATGGCGGCCTCGTTTGCTCGGCGCTGCACATAGTTGGCGTTCCTATTGACACAGTGGCGCGGTCCTCATCGATTTCCTTGACCCGTGGGGGGCTATCGATGTTGATGTTGAAAATTCCACCACCACGGAAGGGTGGGAAAGAAGGTTGTACGGCGGTGGTTTCGGTGATAGTCTCCATAGAGCCCTGGGACTCGAAGTCTGTATTTTCCTATAGGATGGTTTGGAGGGATGCTTTGGGGCATTGGCCGATGTGCAACATGTTGATAGTTGGCGTGAGCTAGTTAGTGATCTAGTCAGCGAGAGGATGGATGTCTCCCACCTGGTCAGTTAATTTGCCCCTTAGGGCATCTTGATAGGTGGCAGCAATGCTGGTGAGCCCAAAGGGTAGGGCTATAACCCCTAGAGTTTCCTGATCAGCCTCTGATAGATCTGAATTAGAGGGTGGTCGGTGCTGAACCAATGTGGTCAGAGCCGATTCTACGATGGAGAGGCAATCAACGAGCTTCTAGCCAACCTGATCGATGGATGCAATCAGATCATCATTATTGATCTGCCTCCTCGAGTAGTGGGGGAGCAGGCAGCGAATTGTTGGTGAAGATGACCTCGGAGGTGGTTTTGAGATTGGATCTGTAGTTGCAGGTGTTGGGGAGATCGACACATAATTGATCCGCACTGGCTCGATGAGCTCCCCGTCTTCGTCAGCTTTGATGACCCATGAGATCGATTCGACCATGAAGATCTGGTCGGGTTGTGGGAGGGACGAAGAGCCTGCAAAACATACCATCTTGTTTGACATGAAAACAACATGCACTCCCCTACCTGGCACGCCAACTATCGACATAATATCATCTGCAGTCCTCCAAGAGGTGTCCCACGAAGCTAGATTGATCGACAGAGATGCGTGTAATTGAGAACAAGAAAGCAACAGAGACACAAGAGTTAGACAGGTTCGGGCCATCAACACGACATAATACCCTACTCCTGTGGTCTGTTGGATTGTATTGGCTTTGTATGATATTGCCTGTGTTTTGAGGGGTCCCTTCCCACCTTATATAGTCTAGGGGCAGGGTTACAAGTCGGTTAGATCTAAGAGATAACCGGAAAGTAATAAAGATTACATGAATCATGGGATCGAACGTATCCTAACAGATCTCGTAGTATCTTTAGGATATCACCCTTGATGTCTTGCGGAGCACGCCGAGCAGTGTTGTGCACCGTAGGTCTTTGTCTTGTGGCCTAGACCGCCCCTGGGAGCACAGCCCATGTAGTTCGCCGTGGGTATCCAGGGTTGTACCCCCCACAGCTAGTCCCTGAGCGCCTTGTATCCGTTGTGCAACACCATCTTAAGCTTGTTCGAGCAGGTGTGAACAAAGCCGAGCACTTAGACTTATAGTTCGACCACCCTAATGAGTCATCGAGCACCATTTTTAGAGCAAAGTTTCTCAAGTAAGGCTTGCCAGAAGGATGTATCCAGGGTTGTACCCCCCACAGTTCCAAACATTGTTTGTTTTCATTGATTTCATTTTATCTTCCATGGCTTCAAGCCACTTGGATGAGTGAGTGCTTCTCATGGCTTCTTCAAATGAGGTGGGATCAACCTCCATTTAAATTTTCTCACATTCATAAACTTCGTAGTCATCAGGAATGGCTGATCTACTGACTCTTTGAGATCTTCTAGGGGCCTCATTAGATGACGCTTGTTCTACATGAGGCTGTTGTTGCTCTCCCTCATGTGTGATAACAGGTTCTAGGGGATCCTGAAGGATAGGTTCCTCTTGCTCATTCATTATTGCCATAGGAGAACTAACAACAGGTGTTGTTACTACAGTGTCCTGCACTGTTGGTATAGCAACAATAGGTAGCATGAAGAATGGCTCCTGAACCATAGGAGTGGGCACGTATACCCACTTCTCTTCAAAACTAATTTCTCATGCTACCATGCTCCCCCGGATTATATCATCCTCCAAGAAGACAGCATGTCTAGTTTCTACAAACTTCGTTTGTCTGTTAGGACAATAGAAGTGATAACCTTTTGACTTTTCTAGATAGCCAATGAAATGGCAACTGACTGTCTTGGAGTCTAGCTTCCCTATGTTTGGGTTAAAAACTTTTGCCTTAGCTAGACAACCCCACACACATAAATAGTTAAGTGAGGGTTCCTTTCCTGTCCACAATTCATATAGTGTTTTGGACACCGACTTGCTTGGCACTCGATTAAGAATATGAATGGCAGTTTTTAACGCATCCATCTATAAACTTATTGGTAGGGTAGAGTAACTTATCATGCTTCTCACCATATCCATTAAAGTATGGTTACGTCTTTCCGCTAGTCTATTCTGCTGAGGCTCGCCCGGTGTAGAATACTGGGCTACTATACAATTTTCCTATAAGAACCTTGCAAAGGGTCCAAGAACTTGGCCATATGGGGTATGTCAACTGTAGTACTCTCCCCCACGATCGGACCTTACTACCTTAATCTTTAAGTTGTGCTAATTTTCTACTTTAGCCTTAAATATCTTAAATTTATCCAATGCTTCCGATCTTTCCTTAATTGAATAAATATAGCCAAAATGAGAATAGTCATCTGTGAATGTTATAAATGAATCATAACCATCCACACTCTTCATAGGAAAAGGACCATAGATGTCTATGTAAACTATTTCTAAAATTCCTATGCTTCGTTTGGCATCTTTCTTTATTTTCTTAACGTACTTTCCTTTTATGCAATCTATGCATTGTTCTAAATCTAAAAATTCTAAAGGCGGAAGAATTGATTTCTTAATCAATCGCTCTATTCTCCCCCTCGAAATATGGTCTAAATGACAGTGCCATCATTTTGAAGATACATCATGCACTCTCTTCCGCTTATTTGTTGCATTCATAGACGAGGAAGTATTCTCATTCTTAGTACTTACATCATTCACATTCTCAGAAAAGTGATAATAAATAAAGCTTGTCTTGTCGAAAGGCAAGACCAACACACTTATTATTAATCATAATCCTACATTTGTCATTACCAAAATGGCAATCATATCCATCATCATCTAAACGTGAAACACTTATTAAGTTTCTATGCAAAGAGGGTACATAAAGAATATCTAAAAGTTGAAGTCTAAAACCACTATCCAATTCTAGAGAAAGATCTCCTAGGGCTTCAACTTCAGCTTCAACTCTTTTTGATAAGTTTGATTGATTCTTCATCAAAATCGGAAGTGGAGGAGGAAGATTGATCACCATCACTTGAATCTTCATCATCATCCTCATCTTCTTCTTCATCTTCACTTGAGGAGCTTGAGTTTGTCTCAACTTGCTTGCCTTCATCTTCTTTTTCTCACTACATGCGAGAGCTTTGCCTTTGCTTTATGAAGAGGCTTCTTGACCCATCTTGGATGACATTTCAAATGCCACTATCTTACCAAAGACTATGGCCGAGGTCATAGTGCTCAAGTCGTCCATGTTGTGAAAGATGGTGATGATGCTTGCATATTTCTTTTGTAGTAGCATGGAGATAATCTTCCTCACGATGTCTGCATCATCTAGCTTTGTGAGTCCTATTAAATGGAGCTCATTGATAATTATATTCAAACGAGAATACATATCACGAACAAGCACATCATCATTCATTGTAAAGGAATCATAATTTTGTTTAGCTAGACAATATCTTTGCTCATGGACATTAGATGTGCTATCATGGAGCTCTTGGAGTTTTAACCAAATTTCATGTGCCATATTTAAAGTGAACACTTGGTTAAACACATCCATGCTAAAAGATTCAAAGAAGCAATTCTTAGCTTTAGCATTGAAATGTATTTCCTTTTCTTCACTCTTTGTGGGTTTATCAGGATTCTTAATGGATTTCATCCCATCATGAGTGACTCTCCAAACTCCCAAATCAACCGCCTCAAGGTAGCAAGTCATTCTAGCCTTATAATAAGGGAAGTTAGTGCCATCAAACTATGGAAGCCTAGAGGTATCCATCCCAATCACTCTAAATAGCATCAGCTCAACGATGGTTAAGCCAAAGGTCCAAATTGAGCCAACCGGCTTTGATACCACTTGTAGGGGACCATGACGCCCAAGAGGGGGGTGAATTAGGCAACTTAAAAATATACTTCTAAATTATGGCCTCTTTTTCTAACCTTAGCAAAACCTATACAAAAGATAAACTATCTAAATGTGCAACTACGGTTTTGCTAGTGTGTTGCTATCTCTACCGCAAAAGGAGTAATACAATCAATGTAAATGCGGAAACTAAAGAGCAAGGTAGAGATATGCAAACTCCTGTCGATGACTCTGGTATTTTTACCGAGGTATCGAGAAATGCACAAGCTTCCCTCTAGTCTTCGTTGGAGCCCCTCGCAAGGAATCCCTCGCAAGGGCCAAGCTCCTGATCGGGTAACTCCATGGATAGCCTTGGGCCTTCCCCACACACAAGTGGGTCTCCGACGTGTCTTCTAGCAAGCCTCTCCTGGATGCTCCCCGCTGTCTTCACTATCAAGCTTCCGGCCAAAACATCATGGGCCTTGTTCCCTTCAGTACACAGTGGCGGCCATACCACAACGGCGGTTGGTGTGATCTCGAAAGACTACAAGCCCCTCCGATGTACAACAATGATGCACGCAAGCACCAAGTGGTAAGAGGTATGCAAACCTCACTAAACACTAGGCCTAAACCTAGAGCAAGCACATAAGTGGTGGTCTAATCAACCTAAGCACTTCACAAAGCACCTACGCTAATTACCTAATGAATTACTAAGCACTATGCAAGTAGAGATCACAAAAATGATGTATCAACACCCTTGATATGTTTCCTCAGCTCCACTCACTTCAAATGGCCGGTTGGGGGGTCTATTTATAAGCCCCACTGAGAAAGTAGCCATTGGGGACGAAATCCCGCTTTTCTGCTACTGACCGGATGCTGATCACATCCTGACTGAACGTGTCCGGTCATCCTGACTGTTAGAGCCACGATCAACTGATCGGACGCTGCCAGTGTCCGGTCACATGCAACTGGACATGTCCGGTCGCAATTTTGTCGCTCTAGAACCTTTATATACTCGATCGGACATTGTTGTTCTGTGTCTGGTCGATTTTGCCGCTAGCGTCCGGTCGCTACTGAATGTGTTGCTGGAATGATGAATAGTGCCATTGGTGTGTCCGATCATTTTACTTGTTCAACATTCGGTCGCTGTTGCTGATGCCTGTTGTAGTCGAGTCACTGATCAGAGCGTCTGGTCGATCGCCTTCTAGTGTTCGGTCACCTCTGTGAACTCGTATCTTCACGATCTTACGTCTGGCTTGGTTTCTATCTTCATGCTTCAACTTTGCTTGATATCTTAAGTCTTCTTTTGTGCTTCTAGGGTCTTGCTTAAGGTGTTGATCATTGGATCATCACGTCACATTCGTCCAAGTCATGTCTTGCACCCTATTGACCTATAAAACAATCACTTGCAAATTTATTAGTTCAATTTGGTTGTGTTGGTCATCAAACACTAAAATCCAAAGTAAATGGGCCTAGGGTCCATTTTCCTTACACACTGATCCTTCTCAACTTGAGCATTGTTGTTCTTCGGATGGTGGCCATTCTGAGAGGGTTTTCCTTAAGGTTTGACATTCTTATTGAAGTTCTTTTTCTTATTATCCTTCACAAGGTTAGTAGAGTAACCCTGTAAGTATTTCAGCCTTTTCTCTTCTTGAACATACATTGCGATGAGCTTTTCTATATACCATTTATCAGGCTACATGTTGTAATTAACAACAAAGGTTTCATATTTCTTTGGTAAGGAAGCAAAAAACCAAATAAATCAAGAACTCATCCTTGAGCCCCAAATCCATTGACTTTAGCTTCGAAGCCATGTTGCTCATCTTCAGTATGTGCTCTCTGATACCGCCACCAGTATATTTCTCATTGAATAATTTCTTGATCAAAGTACTAGCATAAGCCTTTGAAGAGCCAGTGAATTGACTCTCTATCTTCTTAAGATACTCTATGGTGGTATCACAATCTGGGATAGAAATTGTGGACTTAGCCACCATCAAGCACTTGCGGTTTGAAATGTCCCATTTCTTGCGTTCGAGATCAAACTTCATCCGCACTTCTACACAATCTCGCTGTTGAGTAGTGAACTCAGCATCAGTCTCATTATGTTCCCTCACTGGGTCCACTGGCTAAGTCGAACATGGGGAGGTAAGAGCTAGGTCATTTTTAGACAGCGCAAGTGCTAGTTCATACTTCTCTCGCCATACCCTATAGTTGCCCCTTCAAGAGGCGGGATGTGCGAGATAAATGCCATTGGGTTGAGTCCTGAAAAGCACCATTAGAGATAGTGAGAAAATATGTCATAATTATTGCATGCCTTAATTTAACGTTGGTCAAAATTAAACATACAACTTCTTTATACACTAATTCTACATCACCATTGGGCAAAAATAGAATTAATGCATGAAAAAACTTATGAATACTCATTATAATATTGTTATTATCAATGTTGGTAAAAAATAATAATATTATAATTTACTGAATAAAATTCAACTGCTCTTTAAATTAAATTCTCCCGTTGGTTTGAATTTAATTAGAAGATAATAAACTATTACAGCAGAAACATGGAAAAAATTCTTTATCTACTTTTCAAAAGCAAACTATGCTAACCTACTCTCTGAAAAAAATTATCCTGTTGGTTCAAATTTTGACAGAGATTAAAACAGAACTAAAAAATTATCAAAATTTACTTCTGAAAATGAATAAAACAATAACTCAATGTTTACTGTTCATATAGCCTAACTCGTTAAAACAACGAAATCCGGCCTGGCCTGCACTGTTCTCACACGCGCTGCGCCTTCCTAGGCCACAACCTAGGCCTAGGCTAGCCAGGTCGCCCGCCGTGCGCGCCCGCCTGGGCAAAATCTAGGTCCAATGAATCACAGTCGTTCACTGAGATACGACGGCTAGGCGTTGATTTCACGTGATCAAAACCCCGGCCACGGCCTCGACCGAGAAACCCTAGCTCATTCATGTTTTCCCTTTCTTTCTCTTCGGCGCAGCAGCCGGTAGAGAAATGAAGCAGCGGAGCAGCGTTGTCGGGTACCATAAAACGGGGTACCCCGAGCGCATACCAAAAGAACCACTTAAACCCCATCAATAACAGAGCCAAAGGGTAAGCCATTTGTTAAACCCCGGCCTCGTCCGAGCCTGCCAGCCCTCCGCCCTGCTCCTAGCCTCGCACAGGAGGTCTCGGTGGCCTACCAAACCTCCGCCTCGCGCGAGGCCTTGCACAGAGGGCCTCGATGGGGAACCGATTTTCTATCTCGCTCGAGGCCCCATGCGTAAAGTCTCGGACGAGACGTCGATTCTCTGTCTCGCTCGAAGCCGGCTCAGCAATAATCCGTCGCTTCCGCCTCGACCAGTCTCTCCGATAGCGCGTCACGTCCCATTAATGCGTCAACCACTCCTGCAATCTCAGCCGGACGACGGCTCAACACCGCAGAATGGCCGACAGGATGGGAAGTCACATCAATGCCATACTAACCAGGACCAGGCACGGCCAGGGTTACCGGGCACTGTTCCAGTGCTGTGCCCACAATCAGCGCCTGCACTACACTGTGCCACGTAACTCCCGCCCTAGAGACAACACGGCATGGGGAGTCTAGTCCGGGTCACCATAGCCTTGGGATCAGCGTACGAGATCAACTGTTCCCTCCAAGCCTCAGCAATCTACATCAGGGTCTCGGCAATCTTGGGATTCACGTCACAATCTCAGGATTCACGTCTACCGAGACCCCCATGATGGTTCGGCCTTGGCCTCGACTGAGCCTCGGCTTCTCGCGTAGTCAATACACAGTGACCCGCACGCCGACCGTCATGTCCGCTTCAAGGTAACACTAGAGCTCCCACGACGCACATGATCGGATGTGACCGGCGCATTCCCCCAGTACTTCGAGGACGAGACCACTCCATCGCCCATGCTGCCACAGTAATAGGCTACAGGGCTCGGACATGCCGCCTCCATTCGCACGACGCCGTGTAGCTAGCGCATGTATCACCCTTGTCCCCCCTTCAAACTATAAAAGGGAGGGACCAGGGCCGTTTCTAGGATAGGAGACAAACGATTAGGCCTATGCCCACGTAGCGAACTCACGCATGAACACACAGACAAACGCTCGAGCTTCCCCGCTGCCTAAGATCAACATCTCAAGCAACCCATGCCATTTCACGTAGAGACCTAGGGCAAGTTCCCTCTCTCACCCTGCTTGTAACCCCCTGCTACGAGCACTTCGGTGCAAGGAATACAAGATCGACCTCTCAAACTGGACATAGGGTGTTCATTACCCGAACCAGTATAAACCTTGTGTCTCTTTGCATCACCATCTGGGACTGGAAACACGCAGTACAAATTTACTAGTCAGTTGAGGGCCGGCTGGTCCAAAACACTGACAGTTGGCGCACCAGGTAGGGGCCTCTACATGTCAGCTTCGTCATCCCAACAAGTTTTGGATGGCAGACCTCATACGACCACTACGTCTTGGCACGGTGGTCTGGTTTGGGAGCCTAGAGTTCATGTCTCTAGGGTACGAGTACGACATGGTACTCCTCACACCCTGAGCCCCGCCTACCGACGACGACGTCACGCACCCACAGCCCAGGCGCAGGCGGCGCCCGGGCGGCCGCTCTCGTCGCGCTCGCTAAGCACGAAGCGAGCGGGGCCACTTCGACACCACATGAACCTAGGGCAACATGCCACGCTCCGCCGGTATCCCATGCCCAGCTGTTAGCACAAGGTCCCTGGTTGGGGACCTGTCTGGCCTAAGCCTGGACAAGGGAAAGATGCCGATGGCGTGCGGCAACGCCCTGTCACCAAGCTCTGCCCCACCACCTCCTAAGGAGCTGGCTCTAGCGTAGCATAACCTAGCGATGGCACCATCTTTGTACCCCTTCGGGTTGAGAAATGCCACCGCCTCCTATACTTATGCCTACGCTTCCACTCACGTGGAGCCCTCGAGACACCACCAATGTTTCGCCCTCAACTTCGGTATCGTGACTTCGACTCACTCCCATGCTGACTCCTCAAAGGTGGACGAGGCAGGGGCCAGAGTGGATTTCTCCAGGCTTTGCAACCCTGAAGCCATGCATCGCTTCCTAGCCACGAGTGACTATTTCTTCGGCTACTCTGACTCTGACGACGAAGGTACTTACGATCCCACTCGTGAGTGCTTCCACGTCGAACTTGAGATGCCAAGCACGGGTGATGAGGACGAGGGGGCAGGCAACCATACTCCACTTCGCCAGGGAACGGGTGATGACACGCCCTCACGTATTGTCCCACCGGTAGCGCAAAACAAGAACCTTGCCCTCGGACAACTTTGACGCCTGGACCTGGAGCAGCTCCATGAGCTTCAGGCCAAGGTTGAGCAAGATCGACTCCTTCTGCAACAGCTCCGAAGCACTCTCGAGCAGGAGCAACAGGGCCGCGGTGACGGCGGAGGAGCCCGACGGTGGGCTCGCGATGTCCACAACCGCATCAACAACGACGAAGGGGCCGATCATCCCCTAATCTTCAATCACACTAGCCAAAATGTCGCGGCTGCGGCGACGCTAGTGCGTGCGATGCCCGACCCTCTACCATGGAGGGGCGATAGGTCCACGGTGAGCTCCGGGATCTCCTCGAGACCACCGCGGTGCAGCAGGCCGAGAGTTCCGCCTCTCGGCGGCGCGGAGCCACCTCAGACCTCCCCTCAGCACCGCATCGATAGGATAGGGAGGCCTCAGTTTGTCCCGAGCCCGCTCGGGCACCAACAATCAATAGGGTCCCCTTGCTGCACGACCGCCTCGACAATCGACATGAGGCACGAGACGACCATGAGGTGGTTAGCCGGCGATGATGCCATGATAATGAGGGGCCTGCCTGTGGCTACCATCCACACCACAGCGGCCGCTATGATAGTGGGGAGGACCACAGCCCCTCTCTCGAACCGCCTGGCCCCCGAGTTTTTAGCAGGGCCATCCGCAGCACTCAGTTTCTAGCTTGGTTTCGCCAACTGGCCAACCTCACGAAGTATAGCAACGAGACCAATCCCAAACTTTGGCTTGCCGATTACCACCTGGCGTGTCAGCTAGGCGGCGCGGATGATGACCTGCTCATCATCCGCAACCTCCCCTTGCTCTTGTCGGACTCGGCACGAGCCTGGCTCGAACACCTTCCTCCCTCATAGATCCACGACTGACATGACTTGATTAGGATCTTCGTCAGGAATTTCCAGGGCACATACGTGCATCCTGGAAACTCCTGGGACCTTAAGAGCTATCGCCAGAAACCGGACAAGTCTCTTCGAGACTTCATCCGACGCTTCTCCAAACAGTGCACTGAGTTGCCCAGCGTTGGCGACTCAGAAATCGTCCAGGCTTTCCTCTCTGGCACCACCTATCGAGACTTGGTCCGAGAGTTAGGCCAGAACATGCCGCGCTCAGCTGCCGTGCTCCTCGACACCACCACCAACTTCGCCTTGGGCGAAGAGGCAGTTGGAGCCATCTTCCCCGACAACGATGCCAAGGGGAAGCGGAGGGACGAGGCCACCGAGGCCTCGGCTCCCCACCTCCCTAGGAAAAAGAAAAAGGGTCACCAAGGGAAGCAGATCCTCGAGGCTAATCTAGTCGTGGCCGCGGAGTGCAAGAATCCCTGAGGCCCCAGGGGCCCTAGGCTCTTTGACAACATGCTGAAGAAGCCTTGCACTTACCACCAAGGCCCGGTGAGGCACGCCCTTGAGGATTGCACCATGCTCCGGCATTATTACGCCAAGCTCGGGCTCCCCGACGATGATGCCAAGAAGAGGGGCGCTGGCGACCGGGACGACGACAAGGACGAAGGGTTCCCCGAGGTGCACAATGCCTTCGTGATCTTCGGCGGACCCTCACCGTGCCTTACGGCACACCAATGAAAGAGGGAACGCCAAGAGGTCTTCTTGGTTAGGGTAGCCACTCCCCAATACCTCGACTGGTCTCAGGAGGCGATCACCTTTGATCAGGATGACCACCTCGACCATGTCCCGAATCCTAGGCCATACCCACTCGTTGTCGACCCGATCATCGGCAACACCCGACTCACCAAGGTGTTGATGGATGGAGGCAGCGGCCTCAACATCCTCTACACCAACACCCTGGAGCTCCTGGAGATTGACCGGTCGCGGCTCTAGGGTGACGCCGTGCCTTTCCATGGCATCATGCTAGGGAAACGCATGTGACCCCTTGGGCGCATCGACCTTCCCATTTGCTTCGGCACCCTCTCCAACTACACAAGGAGATCCTTACCTTCGAGGTGGTTGGGTTCAAGGGAACCTACCACGCCGTCCTAGGGCGGCCATGCTACGCCAAGTTCATGGTGGTCCCCAACTACACCTACCTCAAGCTCAAGATGCCGGGTCCCAACGGTGTCATCACGATTGAGTCCACGTATGAACATGCATATGACTGCGATGTCGAGTGCATTGAGTACGCTGAGGCTCTCGTGGAGGCCGAGACCCTCAGCGTCGACCTTGACCGACTCGATAGCCAGCTGCCCGAGCCCAAGCGTCGAGCCAGGAATTTCGAGCCCACGGAGGCCATCAAACTCGTCCCAGTCGACCCCGCATGCCCTAACAACTGGGCGCTAAGGATCAGCGCCACTCTCGACATCAAATAGGAAGCCATGCTCGTCGACTTTCTCCGTGCGAATGCCGATATGTTTGTGGGGGTATTAACCCCTATACCCTTATGGCTAGGCTTGGGCCAGCCTAGATCAGAGGGTCTGGTCCATCAAAAGACGACGCGTGGCTTGGCCAACCTGTTCGGAGTCCCGCGCAAGGAGTCAAGATAGATTTGGCGATCAAGCAAGATCCTGGTTGGTTAGAATAGGAATCCTTATCTGGCCACCTATGGCAATTATAACTGGCTAGGATTAGTTTCTAGATCTGTAACCCTACCCCCGGGCTATATAAGGTGGGTAGGGGACCCCTCTAAAAAACATCTCTCATTGACATACAGCAATACAATCAGATGTAGGACGTAGGTATTACGCCTTCTTGGTGGCCGAACCTGGATAAAATCTCGTGTCTGTCTTGCGTCACTGTCTTGTTTGTGGCTTGCACATCTGTCTGCCGACAATCTACTGCCTTGGGCATACCCCTAGGTGGACTGTCGACCATATTTCATCGATAGTGGCGCGCCAGGTAGGGGGTGTGCATACTACTCTCCAAGCAAACAAGATGGTCATCATCCCTGGCTCCATGGCTACACCGAACGGCCTCATGTTCACCATCGGTCAGATCACCTAGACCACCGGCTTCGATGACTTTATCACCATGACCACAGAGGAGGCGCGGATTCAATCTGCGTCGACCACTGCTTCACCTGCATCGGCTACATCTCCAACCATGGTGGATATGGCTCTGACCACGGTGGATACGGCTCCGACCATGGTGGATATGGCTCTGACCACGGTGGACACGGCTCCGACCATGCCCACGTCATCTTCAGCCACGCTGACCACCCATCGTCCGCTTCCCCGCTACAAACAGAAGCAGATCGACAACACCGACCTACTCGACTCCATCGATCGGGTCGGCACCAAACTCGCTGAAACCCTAGCTCTGGTAAGTTCAATTCAAAGTCAACCTAATGAGCAGGTAACCGCTCCCGACAATAGATCTACCCGACTAGCTCAGGCCAGTCATCCTGCATGACTTGGTACAGATCTCGTGGTCATATCTACTCCTGAAGGGCGCTCCGCTCATCGCCAGCCAGCCTCCGCGATGGCTCTTCGGCTCTCCGAGTACGAAGCCTCAATGGAGAACTACTAGGCCCAGCCCTACGGCCTGTGAAACATTGCCTCCAACTACACGTATAATATACAACGCCGCTCGGATCTGTGTTTGACACATCGACCTCGGCCAAAGCCACGCAACTTCGTCAACATGATCCGGATTGAGGATTATCAAGAAGGATCCGTCCACACAGTCTAAGAGGGTGACTCTAGCTCCTCGTCTAGCACCGCATCTAATGCCTCGGTCCACACTGAGCTCCAGCATCATGATGATGTAGGCATCGAATACGATCTGGATATCCTAGACCACGCCCTGGGGTTCCCACGATTCCCGTCTTTTCCACCAAGGCAAGGGGATTTGATCAATGTTGTCAGTAATGATGAACCACCAGCAGTCGACGAAACAGAACAAGAAAGGATTGCATGCGAAGCACGTGACCGATTTAATTGCCGACAAATAGAAGCCGAAGCAGAAGAGGAGGCACGACGCATAAGGGTCCAGCCACGCAACCTTAACAATGCCTTCGATGGGGTGGGGGACAAACAGGTCTTCAGGACTCCAAGCGCCAATGTAGCCATTGCTATGGCGATAATGCAATGGCTACCCAATACCCCAGAAACTCAGGTAGTTCACGATGAAATACAAGCCTATCTGATGGCTGCTATGGCCCAGACCGCAGAGATTGTAAATCAAGCCTGGGCTCCATCCGTCTCAATCGAGTCAAGCCACAGCCGCCAGTACTCAAGCTGCTCACAGCCACCCAACCAACATGGCTCGTGCAACAATGACCCATCAGACAACCATCAAGGCGGAAACGGTGGCCATGATGGTGGTCGAGATAACAACAGCCGTCGGGAGGACAACCGCCGCAACGTCCAGGATGACAATCGCCAAGACAACTGCGATAATCACCACGATAATCGTCGTGATAATCATGGTCGCAGGGCTAATCTAGATGGCAACCGAGATCACCGCGATGGCAATGATGATCTCCGCCATTACCTCGGAGGACGTGATTTGCACGATCGCATCAACCAGAGAGCCAAAGATCATGCATCCCACGAAAGCTATCGCCGTATGGAATATGATATTGCCCATGGCCTGCCGGGTTTGAAGCAGTTTACTCCGCACCTTCGCCAAGTCATATGGCCCAAGAACTTCAAGCTCGAAAAACTTTAGAAGTATGACGGCAAGGAGAACCCCAAATTATGGGTCATGCTCTATGAAACTGCATGCAGATTGGCCACGGCTAATGAGCACGTCATGTCTAACTACTTTCAAGTCGCTGTTGGCCATGCAGGTCACCAATGGCTAGTCAGCTTGCCGGTGAACTATTTTGATTCTTGGCAAGAGCTCAAGCAAGCCTTCATCGACAACTTCATTGCTACTTGCGAGCAACCTGGCAACAAATATGATCTGTAGCGGATCCGAGATCGGAAGGATGAACCACTGCGAGAGTATGTCCGGCATTTCTCGGAGATGCGCATCAAGGTCCCGTCAATCTCTGATAATGAGGTGATCGAGGCTTTCATCACTAGCCTACACTTCCATGACGCCCTAAGGGATAAGCTCCTCCGCAAGAGACCTGAATCAGTTACAGCGCTTCTGGCCACTGCTAAGAAATATGTGGACGCCGATGACGCTAAAAAGATAATTATCGAAGAAACAACAAGGGTTCCATGCTCCGACCACCCCCCCACACCGCGACGACTACCACGGTAACCGTGGTCGGAACGACAATTTTGACCGCCGCAACCAGCGCAACGACTCCCGCGATCACCATGACCAACGTAATCAGCGGTGTAACCACCATAATGATTACAGAGGCAAGCATGCTCGGGAAGACGATGGCGAGGTCAACACCATTAAAAAATTTGGTGGACGTCGCAACTATGAAGAAGACTACGCCAAAGCATTGAAAGGGCCCTACCAGCTCCATCCCAAGTCAAACCACACCATGGAGAACTGTCGCGTTCTCAAGTCTATCTACACGCGTCAATAGGCTCTGGATACGTCCGATAAGCCTAACGACGTAGGGGAACAACGCAACGAGGACAACGACGATGAAGACATAGATCCCTACCACAAGTATGTCAAGCTAACCGATCGCGTGCACACCATCATTGGAGGCAAAGTGTCCATAGAGACCAAACGAGAACGCAAGCTGCTCGCCCGCGCTTGCTTGAATGTGGCCAACACCGACAACCTCATCGCTGATCCACAGCTCCCTCCTTGGTCTCACCGCGAGATCTCCTTCAGCAGAAAAGACCAATGGGCCTCAATACCTGAACCAGGATGTTTTCCCCTGGTCCTCGATCCTTGTATCAACAAAGTTCAATTCGATAGAGTGTTGATTGATGGCGGCAGCTCCATCGATATAGTGTTCAAGAACAGTCTACCGACCCTGAAGATAACCCAGGCAGATCTCAAGCCATATGAGGCATAGTTCTGGGGTGTTCTCCCTAGACAGAGCTCTACACCTCTCGGGCAGATCATGCTACCTATGCAGTTTGGGACCCCAGACCACTTCTGCACCGACTACATCATTTTCGTGGTTGCTGACTTCGACGGCACCTACCATGCTATCCTTGGTCGACCATCGCTCACCAAGTTCATGGCTATACCTCATTATAGGTATCTGGTGCTCAAGATGCCTACCGAGAAAGGAGTTCTAACCCTCAGGGGGACGTATACGTAGCTTATACCTACGAAGATGACAGCTTTAAAATAGCAGAGGCTCACGACCTCTCTATTCGCATGGCCGCGACCATGCTCAATGCCAAGAAGACCTCGGCCAACCACCTAGAGATCCTAGAGCTCGAGGCTCCATGCAAGAACGCCAAGTCCAAGGAGCACAAGGTGATCCAGCTGGTCGACGGCAATCCCAGCAAAACGGCCCTTATCGGGGCCAACTTGGATCCCAAATAGGAAGACGCGCTCGTCAGGTTCTTGAGGAGCAACGTGGATGTGTTCGCATGGAAACCTACTGACATGCCCAATGTACCTCAGAATTTGATCGAGCACTCTTTGAATGTCAACGACAAGGCCAAACCTATCAAGCAGAAGCTATGATGGTTCACTCAAGACAAGGAGGAGGTGATTAGGGTAGAAGTTACACGGCTTTTGGCAGCCGGATTTATCAAAGAAGTGTATCATCCAGAGTGGTTAGCCAACCCAGTTCTTGTACGTAAAAAGAATAATGAATGGAGAATGTGCGTTGATTACACTGATCTCAACAAACACTGCCCTAAGGACCCCTTCGGCTTACCTCACATAGACGAGGTCGTAGATTCAACCGCCGGTTGCGAGCTGCTTTCCTTTCTCGATTGCTACTCTGGTTATCACTAGATCGCTCTAAAAAAGGATGACCAGATCAAGACATCTTTTATCATGCCTTTCAGCGCCTACTGCTACACGACCATGTCGTTTGGGCTCAAGAACACCGGGGCTACCTACCCCTACCAATGCGCTATATAGGCCTACCTCAAAGACGAGATAAAAGACAACCTTGTCGAAGCTTATGTTGATGATGTAGTTGTCAAAACCAAGGAAGCACATACCCTTGTTGACAACCTGGAATGCACCTTTGTAGCCCTTAACACATTCCAATGGAAATTAAACCCAAAGAAGTGTATCTTTGGTGTTCCTTTTGGCATACTACTTGGCAACATCGTCAGTCATGACGGCATATGCCCTAACCTAAAGAAAGTCAAAGCTGTCTTGGACATGAAGCCACCCAAAAAGGTGAAGGATGTTTAGAAGCTTACCGGATGCATGGCCACTCTCAGCCATTTCATATCAAGATTAGGCGAAAAGGGATTACCGTTCTTTAAACTGCTCAAAGCATCCGAGAAGTTTGAGTGGTCGGAGGAAGCAGACACTGCCTTCACACAGCTGAAACAATACCTTACGTCACCTCTGGTCCTCACTGCTCCCAGAGAAGATGAAACACTCCTGCTTTACATTGCGGCGACTAATCTGTCACAGAACTGACCAATTTATAAGAGCACAAGTACAAAAACAATCGCCGAAATGATCAAATTCTCAAACTTGAGTCCATATAAACCCGGTAGTCAACCGAAATCTCGAAGGATTTCAAACCAACTTGCATACAACCAAGATCACAGTAATTCAACATAACATATCGTATATTACAACATTTTGTAGACGTTCGCAAATAGATCACATCATCACAGAGTCATCGTTATTACAAAACAAGTCTTGTAAAACATGCAGAAGCAAATAGTTTAACTCACACACTGAGTTCAAATACACGTACTGGTTTGCTGATCACGGCCCACAAAAGCATTCAGATAAGAGAACAGAGATCATGCCCATGATCTAGTCTTCATCACCCGCTGGGTGGAGACAATACTTATAGAATCCCTGATATAGAAGGTCATCTGCAACAAGAGGGAATAAACCCTAAGTACGGGAATGTACTCAGCTAGACTTACCCATCGAAAACCAAACAAATGACACCAAGGATTATGCATAGCTTAATGTAGTGGAGCTGGCTGACACTTTCTTTTTGTAGAAGAGCATAAGTAGTATGATCAACTCTTATCCTGACTAGCAGTGACTTTTTAGCCATTAACCTGTCATCTATATTAGCACCTGTACTAAGCAATTATTTTATTAGGGTGCAAACATTAATAACCATATCAGGTATTCATTGTGGCAACCTTATCATCATCATCCATTTAACCATATCGTTAAATTAATTGAATCTACGTTGCCGCTGCTCAGTCAAGTTCTCACTATCCGAGAGAGACGGCGATTCGAATCGATTCCTATCCAGCTGGAGGGGTATTCCTAAACATAAACCCTGCTTCCCCCATCAGGGTCGCAAACAAGTCACCTTTGGAACGATTCAGGAGTCGCGAGTCTGAATAGATCGGCATTCTCAAAGAACCACTCTGCCAAGGTTGTTTGGGACTCTAACCCACCTTGGACTTATGCCAATAGCTCTCCGCACATCCTTACTACCTCTAGAATGCACGCCACTGCTCGCGTCCCCGGCCTGAGTCAAGCTACTAGGCTTCACGGTCGGAACGACTTATCTAGCCAGCTAAGTGTTAGGCTGCGTTCAACATGACATGAGGACATATAGCGTATCGGTCCTTAAACGACTCAGACGGAGTCACTATGTCCAAACCTACACAAGACCCCGCCCAAACTTAATTCATTATTCACATGGTTCTTTTCCACGATAGCAAATATAGCCAACCGTGATCCACCTCATCCCTAAGCTCATAGGTGACAGGAAATCACCTGACTTCTACCGCACTAAGTATGGCTAAGCATTTAACCCGTCCTGAACTTAAATAGGATTTCAGTGTGATATCTGACAAGGAAGAATATATAATGCAGCAATTGGTTCCAACCAATTCCTATACGTAATGCATCATCAACAATAAAAGATACTCAATGTATTTGTAAAAACATGGGAGGCTTAATATGCTTCGGGGCTTTCCTTTCAGGAACGAGGAAGGCTGGTGGTCAGGGCACTCGGGCAATTCCTCCGTGGCGACTGCTTCGTCGGTTTCCTACACCACGGGTTCCTCCTCCTGGTTGGCTCCCTCGAACTCCAGCAACATCACTCCCTCCGGCATACCTATTGCATGAATGCGCAAGATAAATATCATGGATGCACATGAACGAATGTCAGGGATGCTCGGGGAATGCACATGCTTGTTGTAGTTTGCATATTCCAACTTAAGCCCTATTCAAATCACTTTCACTTAACACGTTTATACAACCTAATGTATAATTGCTCATCTTCAGTTAATGACCTAGCACCTGCACCTAAGCATATTCTCAAGTTAGGCTAACCCCTAAACAATCAACGGGAACATTGCACAAGCATACACTCAAGCATTTGTATTTCAACCAAATGGAGACTATGTAGCGGTACAGTAAACTAGCCATAACTGGAGATTTATAATTCCAAATGACATAAAACAAGACAATCTGGAAAGACTATGAAATTGTCTACAATTCATTTTCAGATCTCAAAGTATGATTCAACACTTTACCAAGTCGAATTCATCAATCAACAGAACTTTGTCCTCACAAGGCAGAGAGTAAGCAAAAACTAGAACCTAACTTTAAACAGCTGTAGTTTCTAAACTACTAGTCCAAATGCCCTCAAATTTTTACAGGAGCTAGCTACCTAAATTATCTACAACTCTTGTATTCATCTCATTCACAGAAAACCAAAATATCATGGGGAACTTTCCAAAGTCCCCGGATCTGTCCAGAGGGACATAATGCAAACGAATAATGAATAACTTAAGATGTAAACATATAACTGGACAAAACTAAATCTACTCACATGTCACACATATCACAAGAACATCAGAAAGTAGGGTGTTCATTCCCAAAACATTTCCTCTAATACCTTTCTTAATTTATTTAATTAATTAGAGGAAATAGTAAACATATATAAAAACTACACCATTAAATCTACAAAAATTACAGTAGACACTACATGCCCTAAGTAGACTACCATAAAAATTTCACACCATTTTAGTAAGTACAACAGCCTACACAAAATTGGTAAGGCATAATGGCTTAAAACGGCATAATTAGGAAACCTTAGTGAAAAGTGTCAAGCAACAGATTTCATATTTTTCCTAGCATCTATAAGGTACCAAGATACTACCTACCAAGTTTTATGGCCATAGGATTCATAGATAATTTACAAAAATTCACACAATTATCTACCAATGATAAAAGGAAAATCTATAACTCAAAAACTACACATGCAATATCTCTCAAATTTTAACCAGAGCTTATACTAAGCAATACTAGCTTACCCACAAAATTTCACAATTTTTGGATCACAGAAACTCAAGATATGATTTAAACAAGTTTGCATGCATTCAAAAACACTTTTCAAGTTCCTATTTAATTCATCCAAAATATCTACATAAAGTGCTCAAGACATATTTTTCTTAAATACTAGACCTAACTGTGAGTCTAACAAAATTGGAAGTACTCAATTTGGATCTACCAATTTGGAGTTACAAAAATCACAAATCAGCATTCAAAACTGCATTTTTGAACTAGCCCTATGAATGCACAGCCACTGCCGTGTGGGTCCCGGTGTCAGCCGACCCCACCCGTCAGCGAGACGAAAACAGAGGACACGGCTGCGACAGTGTGGAAGACGGCGTAGCTCATCGGCGGTGAGGACTCCGGCGACCAAACCGGCTCAAGCATGACCTCTGAGACCTCCTGGACCTATTGAGCTACATGGTTGGGCCTATTGCTGGCAACCAAGACGACGGCGGCGGCCATGGCGGTGGGGTGATTCGGCTTGATGGCAAGACGTCGGAGCCAGCCATGATGGCCTAAACAACTGACACATCAAGCTCCTACATCCTACTGCGAAGCTAGCACACACGTTTACACGGCGAAAGGCCGACGGAAGTGCCCCGGCCACGACGACAGGGCATGGCGGCGACACTCCAGTGAGCGGCGCACGGTGTTAGGACCTTACCCAGTGCACCTGGCTAGCCAGATAGAGCTCGGTGAGGCATTGGGAGTGCGAAGGAGCTGCTATGGTGGTGCTAGAGCAAAGAGGCATGAGCGGGGGCCAGCTTTAGCGATGGTGGAGCTCGCTTGGACACGGCGGAGCTACGCTGCTCTTTGGCTATGAACGAGGAAGGCGACGGAGGGTGAAGGAGAGTGAATGGAGGGGCAGAGCGCGTGCGGAGGGCAGCAGGGAGTCCTCCACTTCAAGCCGGCCAGCACGCGGCGTGGTCAAGGCGATCCAAGCGCGTGGCGGCCACGCGGCGTCCATCTTCTGTTGCCGGTCGGCACTGTAGGTGACTGACTTTTTTGTTTCAGTGATCAACGAGCCGACTGATAGTGAAACTTGTCAACAATAGATCTCTTAATCCATGGTGATCTAGGTTAAGTTGTAATTAACAAAGTAGGAGACCTACGTGAGTACTACAAGTTTGCTAATTGGAGCTCGAGCTAATTTGCCATAGATTTCAATCTACATGGCTCCAAAGTCGTCTTCATGAAACTGGAAAGCAGTTCCAACACTTAGACAATTTTTCAAATGTTGAATCCACCATCAATGCTGACTTGTGGGTCCTTTTTGAACATGTTGTGCACATTTTCATGAGATGGCCATAAAACAACTTTTGTTCCTTATATAATTTGCTACAACTTTGTTTTAGGTTGCTCAGACATGCAAACATCCTAAGCCACACTTTTTAAACAGTCAAACATAGGAGCTCTAGGGGTCCAAATTGGTCAAACCATGACATGGAAACCTAATTAGGCAAAATGATCAACATGAACAATGTTCCAAATGACATCTTAGGTGTAACTAACTTACTTACAAGCATTTTTAGCCACACCATGCATTGGTCACACAAGAATCAAGTAAGGTATGTACTAAAACAATGAAAAACACAAGAAATGTTGCAAATGTTTCATAGTCATGTTTCACACGTTTCATGATCTGGTTGCATAGTATTAACTAACTTTGCTTCACTAAAGTGAGTGGCACATGTTACACTTAAGTGTTGCACACTTTACATTTCATAAAAGAAACAACACACATGAAATATACAACATGTTGCAATGTTTCGAAATCATGTTTCATATGATATAAGTTCACGAAAGGGATGCATGATGCTTATGTTCATGAAATGCAGTGCAAATGTGGAAGCTAAACACCTGGGGTGTTACATAATTGAGTGGTCTCCACTGCCATGGTGGTCGAGCGTGACGAGCCCAGCCACATCTATAAGGTACAGCGACCAATCTATTTCATCAGTGAGGTTCTCAATGAATCCAAGACCAGGTACCCATAGATCTAGAAATTGATCTACACCATACTGATAACATCTCAAAAGTTGAAACATTACTTCGATGGATATCGTGTGGTGGTCATGACTGTGTACCCTCTACGAGACATCGTTAGCAACAAGGATGTGAACGGACGCATCGTCAAGTGGGCAATGGAGCTATGCCCCTTCTCCTTGGAATTCGCAAGCCATACTACAATCAAGTCTCAGGCACTTGTCGATTTCATCGTCGAGTGGACAGACTTAAGCACGCCTACCTCTCAGAGGCCCAATGAGTATTGGAAGATGTACTTTGATGGTTCTCTCAACATCGATGGCGTAGGAGCAGGAGTCCTTTTCGTGTCACCATCCAAGGAGCAGCTCTGGTACGTCCTCAGGATTTATTTCCTAGCGTCTAATAATGCCACCAAATACAAAGCATGCCTACATGGTTTGCGCATTGCAGTCAAGCTTGGTGTTAAATGTCTCTATGTCTATGGAGACTTGGCTCTGGTCATCAACCAACTCAACAAGGACTAGGACACGACCAGTGAAAGGATGGATGCATACTGCAAATCGATCAGAAAGCTGGAAGGCAGGTTTTATGGCATCAAGTACACACACATGGTCTAGGACAAAAATCAAGCCGCAGATGCACTGTCAAAGTTAGGATCATCCCAAGCCAAAGTCCCACATGGCGTATTCATCTAAGACCTGCTCACGCCTTCCATCAAGGAGGAAGATCCCACGGTCGACAAGCCTCTAGACAAGCAATTGGTGGCTATGGTTCCAGCGTCGAGCACCACTGAGCCACCTCCGACCATGCATGAGCTTGACTAGAGAGAACCTTTCATCAAGTACCTAACAGATGGTAGTGGTTACACTGATCGAACAGAAAATGAGCGTCTGATGCATTGCAGTAAGCAGTATCTGCTCGTCGATGGCAAGTTATGGCGCAAGAACACAAAGGAAGAAATCTTGATGAAGTGTATAACCCGGGAAGATGGCGAACATCTCCTAGACCAAATCCACTCTAGCTCTTGTGGCAACCACGCAGCCTCGAGAACGCTGGTCGGCAAGGCTTTCTGAGCAGGGTTCTATTGGCTGTCAGCGGTAGCTGATGCAGAGAAGCTAGTCCGGCACTGTGAGGGTTGTCAGTTCTTCGCCAAGAGAATCCACATACCAGCACATGAGATCCAGACAATACTAGCCTCTTGGCCCTTTGCATGCTGGGGACTGGATATGATCAGGCCCTTCAAGCCGGCTCCTAGGAAATTTATATGTATCTTTGTGCTGATCGACAAATTTTCTAAGTGGATAGAGTACATGCCTCTAGTATAGGCATCCTTAGAAAAGGCTATTATGTTCCTCAACCAGGTCATCCACTGCTTCGGCATACCCAACAGCATCATCACTGATCTAGGTACTCAGTTCACCGGGAGCGCTTTTTGGGACTTCTACGATGAAAGGAGCATAGTAGTAAAATATGTCTCGGTGGAGCACCCTAGAGCTAATGGACAGGTCGAGCGAGCAAACGGTATGATTTTGGACGCATTGAAGAAGAGGATGTATAGAGAAAATGATAAAGCTCCTGGGAGATGGCTTAAAGAGTTACCAGCCGTGGTCTGGGGCCTCAGAACTCAGCTCAGTCATAACACCGGCGTCTCACCATACTTTATGATTTACGATGCTGAGGCAGTCCTCCCAGCAGATATAGCTTTCAGATCAGCATGGGTAGAGAACTTTGACAAAGGCAAGGTCAATGAAGTACGAGAGCTAAAAGTGAATAGTGTAGAAGAGAAGCGGCTCGATTCTTGCGTACGTACAGCCAAATACCTTGTTGTTTTGCGTAGGTACTACAACAAGAACGTTAAAGAGCGGTTCTTCATGGTCGGGGACCTGGTCCTAAAGTGGAAGACGAATCAGGCTGGTGTCCATAAACTCGCAACTCCATGGGAGCGGCCCTTCATGATCAAGGAAGTCACACGATCAACGTCTTACAGGTTAGCTCACCTGGACGGCACGGACGTACCAAATTCATGGCACATCAACAAGCTTAGGTGTTTCTATGCTTAACTACTGAGATATGTACTCCTCTTGTACTTTCAATTTAATTCAATTAAGCTATTATGATTTCTCTGACCACTATGATTGTGTCACTTCAAATTTTACGGTTATTCTAACTTAGCCAGTCAAAGCCGACCACCATTCCTTCATAGGTTTTCAAAGCAGGCCCTGTCTTCGGTTCCTCTCAACACGTGCATGGGATCCGCTCTCTACACTACGGGTGATCGACAGGTCCCCCCTGGTTTGACTTGTTCACATCTACATGTGCACAGGTCACGCACCTCACACTCTGACCACATGCCAAATCAGGGCCATACAAACTTTTCAGGATGACATGTCGAGTAAACTGGTACAACCAAACAGAACGCTAACATGTTCTCACTTAGTTACGCCAACACGAGTTTCAAGCTTAAATACGTTTTATACAAAACAAATAAGCTTATAATGATATACAGTTACGTTATTACAAGCTTGCCTGAAGAGGCTCAAGTTTACAATAACACAACTACATCCTTCTTCTACAGCTCTAGCCTATCCTGTTGGCTGGTCGGGGCATGCGGCACTTGCTGCTCGCTACTTTCGACATCCCGCTCGAGTCTCGGGGACTCTTGTACTAGTCGAGCTGAAGAGGATGGCCCCACCGATGCTTGGCTGGTCGAGACTGCAGGCTTCGTTGGTTGGCTCACAACTGATGGTGTTTCTAGCTAGCTTGTTGATAGTGTACCCTATACAGGTGCTGTCCCACCTCCACATAGGTTAATGTCGCCAATTATCTTTGAAGATAGGTCTAGCTGGGTCATCCGAAGCTCCTCAGCCTTATCTGGATTTACCTCCTTCGGGTACCTAGCCTCCAAGCGCTTGAGATCGATTAGGGGGTAGTGGGCATGCACCATGCTTAGCACATGTGCACCTGTGTACTCACCTGCCTCCTTCACAAACTCTTGGAACCATTCCCATGCCTTTTGCCATCTCTCAACCAGTCCGAGCTGTGGTGTCCTTGGCGTTTCCTTTGTAAGCGCTGGGTCGATAAGGTTGAGGATGGGCAAAATGTCAGTTGCCACTTCCTGGCACTGGTTCTTCCATGTGTTCTGATCCTCGGTGATCTCTAGGCATTGCGCCTTCTAGCCATCACAATCTTTCATCATGGTATCCAGATGCTTCTTGGCATTGACTTTCAAAACTGCAAACCGCACAAGATATTAAAATGTCATGCCACGACAAGATAACACGGGCAACAGAATGAGCAAGGTGGTCTAGAACACTTACTTTTCAGTTCCTCCATCTTGGTTGTGCGGTCCTAGAGTTGCGACTTGTCGTGCGCCAGTTTCTTGTTGTCCTCCTTCAGGCGACCACACTCTACGGCCACACGGCTATTCTCCTCTTGGAGACGGACTACTTCAGCTTCTAAGCCTGCACTACAGCTATTATTACCAACAATACAACAACACATGTCATGCACTTGCTATGATAAAGTGACAACTTGTTTTTTCCTGCTCTTTGTTACTGAGCTAGATGACCAGGTTCTAGTTTTGTGCCTCTTGCTCCATCCTCTCCTGGTCGGTGGCTTCAAGTTGGTGGCGCAAGCGTTCCACCTCGGCCACCAGTTCTCTATTACTTGCTGTGATCCCCTCAATCTGGTCGAAGCACTTCTTTTGGTACCTTGCGGTCTTCATCAAGTCCTGCATGTAAAAAAGTTAAGTCAGATAGTGTGACTGGATAGTAGGATCAAGTGGCCAAGCCAAACATACCTAGACTTCTATCACCAGACATTTTGCCACTGGTTCAACTTTCATGGTCTCTTCGACCTCTGGGATTTCCTCATGCATAACCCATTGGTTGTTCCGCCAGCACGACACATATACATGTTGTCGCTTATCCTGGGGAAGGCCCAGGACCTCTTCTACTTCGTCCTCTTTGGCCTCTTGTTTGGGTAGCGGCGCTGGTCCGGAGTTTGCAGTCTCTGCGGTCACTATGGCTTTCCCACGGGTCATAGCATCGACAAACGTGCTATGTGCCACCTCCGACTGCTGCTCCTCGGTTTGGTCTGATACCCTTGGTGCCGAAGTATCCCCCTCAGTGGGGTTAGTGCTTAGAGCACTTGTACTTAGCTTAGCTCTCCCCTCGACCAGCTGCTCAGGGACTGTCGTCTGGCCGCTCATCTACTGAGGATCCGGCGGACTTTCTGCTGCAGGTTCCTCCATAGCCAGTTGCTAGGTAGTTTTCTCCTCCATTGCTGGTGGAGCCATGCCGCACCCGGCTAGTTGGTCAGGATTTTCGGTGGATGCCGACCTAATATATCAGAGATAAGTTCAGAAGACAACAGTATTCAATATAAATTGTAAGCTTACATCAAGGTTACAAATACTTACACCTTGGAAGCACGGAATGAGGTGGCGAAGGCGCATCTCTTCGTCCGTGCTTGCTCCACGTGCTCTACGGGTGCCACCGGGTCTCTTTCCATGACCAGTGCCAGCGCCGAGGCTTGATGCTCGACCCCTTTGCCGCTTGTCCTCTGCATTGCAGTGGTCGATGATGTGAGTACTACTGGCATAGAGGAGCCACCCTGCTCCATCGACTCCAGTTGTCTCCTCTTTCAAGGGATGAGTCGGAAGATGTCTGCATCTTCTGTTTCATCATCTATCAGTGTAAAGATGGCCTGATGACGCTTGCTGGCCACCGGCCGCTTGCCAGCAGCCCTGGCCGTTGCCTCCTCCCTAACCCCGAGTACAGCCTAGTCGACGTCTTCGATCCTGGCACTGGTCTGGGCGGTTGGGCTGACAACTTGCAGCCAATCCACACCAGGGGGTGGAGACATGAACACTGCTGCTCTATCATGACCATTACTCTGGGAAACATAAAGGCGACAACACAGTAAGGTTCTGTTATAACACAACTTTACGGGTACAAGGCAGCATAATTTACCTTTGGGGGAGGTCGGGCTAGCTTGAAAGCATGCTCGATGTCGCTCAACCTGACATTATTTGGATCAGAAAGGTTGAATAGCTCTCCAATCTTGGCTTTGACTTCTATCTTGTCAAGCGCCTCTTGCCTGGTCCTAGTTGGGTTCGTGCTACCTTGGTACTCGTAGCCGGGATGTACCCTCCTCTGGCAAGGCTGGATCCTTTGGCTGATGAAGTTCCCGACCATGCTCGGACCATCTAGTTTCTTCCATGGGATCATCTCAAGAAGTTCTGAGATCTGTTCCAAGTGCTCGGGCTTCTCCAACCAGCTGTTCTTCTTCTCCGGAATGAACCCCACGTTGCATAATGTGATCATGTTTGGCTCTTTGTGGATGTAGAACCACTTCTTGTACCAGTCATCCAATGATGTGTTCCAAGGGTAGTGCAAGTACTAGGCCTTCATCTCGTCACGTAGATTGAGGTACACACCTCCAGCTATCTTCGAGCCGTCGCTTCCTTTCTTCCGCAGATAGAAAAGATGGCGAAAGAAGTTGAAATGGGGCTGAAAGCCACCATATGCTTTGCAAAGATGGATGAAGGTGGAGACAAGAAGAATCGAGTTGGGATGCATATTGCAAATCCCAATCTTGTAATACAAACAGATCCCCTGAAGGAAAGGGTGCACTGGAACCCCAAAACCCCGCTTGAAGAAATCTTCAAAAACCACAATCTCACCTGGTTGTGGATCGGGGTACCCTTCTCCTTCCGGTGCACACCATCCTATGAGTGCCTTGTTGTGGAGTACTCCCATGATGACGAGGTCTTCGATGGTCTACTCATTGCTCCTTGACTTCCACCACTCCTTCACCATGACTCCGGCTTTCTTCTGAGCGTCACTCTTCGCCATGAATCCGCCCTTGTTGATGGAGGTGGATATGGTGGAGGGGTGATTGGAGATGATTTCGGAGGTATTAGGGTTGGCAAGAGGAAGAAGAAGGCTATGGCGGCGAATGGTAATGGGGATCGATAAAAAGTAACTTACCAGTTCTATATCATAAATAACCAAGAGTTCTGCCATTTCGTCCGCTCGAGATTCTTGGGAGACGTGCGCACGCATTGTAGATGGTTGTTTTCACAACCTCGAGATCTATGCCAATATACGTGCCCCTTCGTTACCAGTGTACGCGCCCCTTCATTGCTAGTGTGAGAGGGCCCACACTGACGCACCTCTTTACAGGTGCCAAGTGACTGTTTGCTTGAAAGGACAAGAAGGCAGTATGACGTGCTATACCCGTCCGCTTTTTTGACCAAACATGTCAGATTGGACTTGACAGAATAAGAAGATAAATAAATACACCAAATAATAGTACAACCGGCGTTCGTTTCTTCACTGCATGTCTCGTGCTCAGGGATGGTCCAGACCACTACCGTTCTCAGGGACTGCTCTGACCACTACCATGCTCGAGGACTGCCTAGACCGCTATCGTGCTTAGGGACTGCCCAAACCACTGCTGTGCTCGGGGACTGCCCCGACCGCTGCCGTGCTCGAGGACTATTCGAAGAATGCTCGGTGATTGCTCTCCTCAGCTACATGTGATTTGTACTCACATATAGTTGAGAGACATTTATTTAGACCTTGCTACAAGACTTATATTTCGTCTTCTAGCAAGCTCGGGTACTACATCGGTACGATGCACCTGCCGGTGCATCTTGTATTGATTGTACGACGATTGGATTCTTAACTCTAGTAGAAATTCTTTTTAGACCCTGGCACCACATGCCTGCGTCACCTACTACTAGGCTCGGGGACTAAGTGGGCACACTTCACCTTGTGGTGAATGTGTTTATTTAATCGACCTCTATACTTGGACTGATTGTTAGGATTACTATCGTGCTCAAGAACTGTCCCGACCACTGCTCGGAGACCGCTCTCCTCGGCTACATGTGATTTGTACTCACATATAGCTGAGAGACATTTATTAAGACCTTGCTACAAGGCTTATACTTTGCCTTCCAGCAAGCTCGGGGACTACATCGGTACGATGCACCTGCCGGTGCATCTCGTATGGCTTACATTATGATTGAATTTTTGACTCGACTGGGAATTCTTTTTAGACCCTGGCACCACGTGTCTGCGTCACCTACTACCAAGCTTGGGGACTAAGTGGGCACACTTCACCTTGCGGTGAATGTGTTTGTTTTTCGACCCCTACGCCTCTGGTGATCAAGACGCTACGCTTCAAGACGCACTTACATTTCTTTTCAGAAATACAAGTGGGCACACTTCCTAGGACAGAAATCTTTTTCTTTTTTCTTAAGAGCACCATACATTCTTTGGACAACCTACTTCTCCGGTTACAACGGTGGTCAAAGATGTCAAGAACTCAAGCCTTACTATTCGGAGAAGGTTAAAATGATGTGTCGCAGCATAATACATGGTGCTCGGGGACTAACTGTGGGGGTATTAACCCCTATACCCTTACAGCTAGGCTTGGGCCAGCCCAGATCAGAGGGTCTGGTCCATCAAAAGATGACACGTGGCCTGGCCAACCTGTTCAGAGTCCCGCATAAGGAGTCAAGACAGATTTAGCGATCAAGCAGGATCCTGGTCGGTTAGAATAGGAATCCTTATCCGGCCACCTATGGCAATTGTAACTGGCTAGGAATAGTTTCCAGATCTATAACCCGGCCCCCCGGACTATATAAGGTGGGCAGGGGACCCCTCTAAAAAACATCTCTCATTGATATACAGCAATACAATCAGATGTAGGACGTAGGTATTATGCCTTCTTGGCGGCCAAACCTGGATAAAATCTCGTGTTTGTCTTGCGTCACCGTCTTGTTTGTGGCTTGCGCATCTGTCTGCCGACAATCTACTACCTTGGGCATACCCCTAGATAGACTATCGACCATATTTCATCGACAATGTTCGCATGGAGTCCCTCGGACATGCCGGGCATACCGAGGGAGGTCGCCGAGCACGCCTTGGACATCCGGGCCAGCTCTAGGCCGGTGAAGCAGCGCCTACGCTGATTCGACAAGGAAAAATGCAGGACCATCAGCAAGGAGGTGCAGAAGCTCTTAGCGACTAGATTCATCAAGGAAGTATCCCATCCAGAGTGGTTGGCTAACCCCGTGTTGGTCAAGAAGAAAAGTGGGAAGTGGAGGATGTGTGTAGACTACACCGGTTTGAATAAAGCCTGTCCGAAAGTCCCCTTCCCATTACCTCAAATCGATCAAATCGTTGACTCCACTGCAGGATGCGAGACCCTGTCTTTCTTTGATGTGTATTCCGGTTACCATCAAATCAAGATGAAAGAGTCCAACCAGCTCGCGAATTCTTTCATCACCCAATTCGGCATGTACTGCTATGTGACTATGCCTTTCGGCCTCAGAAACGCAGGGGCCACATACCAGTGGTGCATGACCTAGGTCTTTGGTGACCACATTGGGCGAACCATCGAGGCCTATGTGGATGACATCGTGGTCAAGTCTAGAAGGGCCGGGGATCTCGTCGATGACCTGGAGATAGCCTTCAAATGCCTAAGAGAGAAGGGCATCAAGCTCAACCCTGAGAAGCTCAACCCCGAGACGGCATGCTCTTGGGATTCATAGTCTTAGAATGCGGCATCAAGGCCAACCCGGAGAAGGTCTCGGCCATGACCAACATGGGACCGATCCGAGACCTCAAGGGAGTGCAGAGGGTCATGGGATGCCTTGCGGCCCTGAGCCGCTTCATCTCACGCCTTGGCAAAAAAGGCTTGCCTCTACACCACCTCTTGAGGAAATCCAATCACTTTTCTTAGACCCCTGAGGCTGAAGAAGCTCTCTCCAAGCTCAAGGCACTGCTCACCAATCCTCCCATCCTGGTATCGCCAGCCAGGGACGAGGGCCTCTTACTCTACGTCGCCGCAACAACCCAAGTGGTCAGCGCGGCCGTGGTAGTTGAGAGGTAGGAAGAAGGGTATGCTCTACCCATCCAACGACCTGTTTACTTCATCAGCGAAGTGCTCTCCGAGACCAAAACATGCTACCTCGACATCCAGAAGCTGGTCTACGCCATAGTCCTAGCCCAGTGCAAGCTACGTCACTACTTCGAGTCCCACCCAGTGACCGTGGTATCATCTTTCCCCTTGGGAGAGATAATCCATAATCGGGAGGCCTCAGGTAGGATAGCCAAGTGGGCCATCGAGCTTATGGGGGAAGCCTTGACTTTTGCGCCTCGAAAAGCGATTAAGTCTCAGGTCTTGGCCAATTTTGTGGCTGAGTGGACCGACACCCAACTGCCACCAGATCAAATTCAGACAAAGTGCTAGACCATGTACTTCGATGGGTCTCTGATGAAGACCAGGGTAGGCACAGGTCTGCTCTTCATCTCACCCCTCAGAGTACACATGTGCTACATGGTGCGGCTCCACTTCGCTGCCTCCAACAATGCGGCCGAGTACGAGGCCCTCGTCAATGGCTTACAAATCGCCATCGAACTTGGGGTATGGCGTCTCGACGTCCGGGGCGACTCATAGCTCATCGTCGATCAAGTCATGAAGGAGTCGAATTGCCTCGACCCCAAAATGGAGGCGTACTGCAAGTTGGTACGTCACCTAGAAGACAAGTTCAACGGTCTTGAACTCAACCACATCGTGCGGAAATACAATGAGGCCGCAAACAAACTGGCAAAGATGGTGTCGGCATGGGCTCTGGTCCCCCCGAACGTCTTTGCCAGAGACCTCCACAGGCCTTCCATCGACTACGCCTCAACAGCAGAAGAGGGCCCACCGGCCGAACCTACCGCGAGGCTCGACGCCCCCCTACCGCCGAGACTCCTTTGGCCAAGCCCAAGGTCATGGAAGTCGACATGGAGACTCCCTAGACCGACTAGGACACGGACTGGCAAGTCCCGTTACTTGATTGGCTTGCTCAAGGAGAGCTTCCTTGTGACAGAACCAAAGCCCAACGGCTTGCGCGACAAGCCAAAACTTACGTCCTCTGCAATGGCGAGTTGTACAGGCGAAGTCCATCTGATGTCCTCCAACAATGCATCACCATCGAGGTAGGCCAGGCCCTACTTTGGGACTTGCACGCAGGGGCCTGCAGGCACCATGCGGCGCCTCGGATGCTCATCGAAAACGCCTTCCGCCAAGGGTTCTACTGGCCGACGACGGTTGCTGACGCCACCAAATTAGTATGCTCCTATGAAGGATGCTAGTACTACGCGTGACAGACGCACCTCCCCGCCTAGGCCCTCCAAACCATCCCCATTACATGGCCTTTTGCCGTATGGGGGCTCGACATGGTTGGGCCTCTACAGAAGACCCTCGGGGGCTACACCCATCTGCTGGTAGCAATCGATAAGTTCTCCAAATGGATCGAGTCTCGCCCGATCAATCAAATCAAATCCTAGCAAGCGGTGCTATTCTTCACTGACATCATCCACAGGTTCAGGGTTTTGAACTCCATCATCACCGACAACGGGACATAGTTCACCGGCCAAAAATTCCTAACATTCTACGATGACCACCACATCCATGTGGCCTAGTCACCCATAGGACACCCAAGGACAAACGGCCAAGTAGAACGCGCCAACGACATGATCCTACAAGGCCTCAAGCCAAGAATTTACAACCGGTTGAAGAAGTTTGGCAAGAAATAGCTCGCCAAACTCCCGTCGATCATCTAGAGCCTGAGGAACACTCCAAGCTGAGCCATGGGGTTTACACCTTTCTTCCTAGTCTATGGAGCCGAGGCTGTCCTCCCCACTGACTTGGAATATGGTTCCCTGAGGCTACAGGCTTACAACGAGCAAAGCAACCACACCAACCACGAAGACGCCCTCGACCAACTAGAGGAAGCCCAAGATGTGGCGCTACTACATTCGACCAAGTACCAGCAAGCCCTACGGCGCTATTAGGCCCGACGCATTCGAAGCTAAGACCTGAAGGTAGGTGACCTAGTGCTAAGGCTAAGGCGGAGCAACAAGGACCACCACAAGCTGACCCCACCGTGGGAAGGACCATACATCGTCGCCCAAGTGCTGAAGCCCGGGACCTACAAGCTAGCCAATGAGTAGGCTGCCTTGTCAGCCTCCTCGTCATCGTCGGGCAGGATGTAGCCATCGCTAATGGCTTGGAGGTCAACACCAATGTAGTGCGAAACGATGACGGCCAGCGCGCGCTTGACGCCCATATGCAGCGCCCCTCGAAGTCGCTCACCCACTTGACCGCTCAATGCAATCAGGTGGCTCCCAAGAGAGCTTCCTGACTGGACCCCCTCGAATTCTAGGGCCTCATAGGCGGTACGAGCGGCGCTCTTTAGCGCATCGTGCTCCCCGATCTCAGTTTCAAGCACCGCCTGCACTGCGGCGGAGGCCTCGGCTACCTAGGTGACCTCCTTCTCTAGCTCTGTGCCAAACGCAACGAAACAAGGTTGAGCGCAAAGGAGTACAAGCCAGAACAAGGGTAGAAGTCTATGGAACTCACCCTCGGCCTTCTGCCCCCAGCGTCGGGCCTTGACCTAAGAGGCCTCGACTTTCTCCTTCCAATGCTGGGCCTCGACCCAAGACGCCTCGGCCTTCTCCTTTAGGCGCTAGGCCTCGACCCAAGCAGCCTCAGCCACCATGGAAGCCTCTCTTCCTAGCTCTGCGTTATGCCAGGAAGTTAGGGAGCGAACATAAGAAAAGTGAATAAAACAAGGGGAATAGGACTCACCCTCGGCCTTTCCCCTCCAGACCATAGCCTCGGTCTGAGAGGCCTCAGCCATCGTAAGGGCCTCATCCAAGGCGCCTTTCGTCAGCTGGTGCGCACTCTACTCTGCCCCTAGCTGCCCAGCAAGGACCTTGCCCGAGGCTGTGGCTTCTCCAGCCCAGGACCTGAAGGCGTCTCGCTCACCGGCCACCTGGGTTAGCTCCTCCTCCAACTCCTTGACCCACGCCGCCAGAGGGGCGACCTGCTCCTGGGCTGTGGCTGCCTCGACCTTTGCATCAGCACAACAAAGGCAGAGGTCCTCCACTTCCGCACTTCGCGCCACCAGAAGTTTGTTGGCGCTGGCAAGCAGGCCCTTCTACTGCTGGAGCTGGTCCCAGACGTCCCTCTCCCGCCAGAGAAAGACCGACTTCCCGAGGGACCGGGTCTCGAGCTCCTAGGTAAGCAGAACCGGGGGCATTCACTACAAGAAAACTTGGAAAAAGACAACACTGCATAAGAAAAGAAAGTGCGAACCTGGGCAACTCTGGGCAGATCATCGGCCACCACGGACAGCGCCATCTATAGTGACCGCTCTGCTAGCTGGCGGTATTGCTCGAAGGTGTCCCAACGCCCACCCTTGGCCATGTCTTCGAGGGCGAACAGAGGCTCCCCCTCAGGGTCATCCCGGCTCTACCACGGGACACGCGGGTGATCCTACCCGCGGGGCTTGGGTTGAACCCGCACGAGGGCCAAGCTTCCCTCACCCGGGGTTAGAACTGGCTGCTCCATGGCGCCGGCCACCTCGGCGTCGACCACCTCCTATGCCCGGGAAGTATCGTCGGAGGAGATTGGATGGACCTCCACCTCCCGGGCACCCTCCCACGACGACGGCGGGGCTTGAACCAAGGGTGCCATCGAGGCCTCCGCCGCCTTCATCTCCACTTCTTAGGTCGATAGCCTCACCACAATCACGTCAGCCTCGGTAGTCCCGGGGGCTCCGGCCTCCGCCATTGTGGCCTTAGTGGTCCTAGGGGCTCCAGCCTCCGCTATCGTGGCCTTGGTGGTCTCGGGGGCTCTGGCCTCCGCCATCATGGCCTCGATGGTCGCAGGAGCTTCGGCCACCACCGATGCGGCCTCGGCGGTCCTAGGCGCCCCGACCTCCATCGCCTTAGCCTCTGAGACCCTAGGGACCTCGATTGTGGTGGCCTCGGCAACTAAGGGCACCTCAGCCCCATTCAACTCACGGGCCTTGCCATCATGGGGCGGAGGCGCTCCCTCCCCCGTCTATGTTGGGGCCACGATGGCAGCCCCACCTTGGGTGGCTAGCTCCTTCGGGTCAGCCCTCGCCGATGTCGCGCCATGTTATAGGGTGGCCTACGCCTCCACCACCCAGTGGGCGGTGGAGCCAGGGTTCACCTTGAGCGCCTTAAGGGGCGCCAAGGTCGGCACCTCTGCAAGACGCTTCTGGCTAAGGACAAAACATTTACAGGGTCAGCATGAGACAAAGGAACGAACAGAAAACTCTGCGGCTCCACCAAAAATACGCTTACCTCAAGTGGGGCTGCAACCGCTTCGGCACGGCGACCCTCGTCTACAAAGGCGGTGGTAGCGGTAGAGGCACGACCTCTGTATCCGTCGGCACCGGCCGGTCCTCAATGGACCCCGGCGCCCCCTCGGTCCTTTGCGGGGGCAGTTACATCACCCTCGCCGCCACCTGCTCCACCGCTGCTGTTGAGCCCACCGGGCTAACAGCACGCTTTCCTCGTGCCCACGCCTCGGGTGTGTTGGCCTTGGCCTCGAGGCGGGCAATCGCCAACCTCGGGGCAGCTCCTCCTCCTCCTAGGAGCGCTGGGCTGCTTGCCGATGCCCTGGGCACCATCTCCTCAATGTTGGGGAGATGGTCTAGGGGACCCCGCCCCATCTCGCCCTCGTCATCTCCGTCCGAGGCATCCGCCGATAGCGACGGTGACGGGGACTCCTCCAACGAGAGACCATCCTTCCTTTGCTGTCGGTGGCGCTTATCCAGCTCCTCGTGCGCGAGGATCTTCTTCGTGCGCTTTGCAAACTGGCGTCCTTCTGCCTTTTCTGCGCCTCGGCGTGCGCCTAGTTGACCACCCGCCACCTCACGTCCTTGGGAATAGGCAGCGGGGAGGCTCGCACGTCCCTCATCCCCTGTAGGAACAGCAGACACGGGTAAGGGAACAAGAAACAATGAGAAACGGGGAGGCCTCGGGGGCTGTAGAGGCATGTGACTTACCAGCGAGAGGAACCCCCATGATGGGCGCATCGCGAAGGGGGTCAGGCCACCGCCCCACAGCTTCGCCACCACCATCTCCCTCACCCGGTGAAGAATTTCCTCGTCAGAAAGGGTAGAGGCAAACATCCAGATGCCCTCGATTGGCTCATCCGGCCTCATCTCAAACAGGCGCCGCCGCCGAGCCATCAGCGATAGCACCCTCTGGTGATGGAAGGCAGCCACGACCACAGCCACAGTAAGGCCGCAGTCTCACAGCCTCTCTAGCCCCTCTAGGAGCGGCTATAGCTTGGGCTGATCCTCCCTTAGGACGCCATACTTCCACCTCTCCAGGTAGCTCCCCATGATCCGCCCGATGTAGGGGGGAAGTCCACCATCGTCGTTGCGAAGATAGAACCAGCTCGTGTACCATCGGCGATTGGTCGACGCGAGCTAGGCCAGTATGTAGAGGTGCTGATGGTCCTAGCGCACTTGGAGAGTGTAGCCACCAGCCCTCACCGCCTTCCTTGTGCCCGACGTACCCGTCGGCTTGGTGGTGTGCCCCGCACGGAAGAGGTGGAGCCACAGCTCCCAATGGGGAGCAATCCCCAGATACCCCTCGTAGACAGCGACGAAGATGGCCGCCTACGCGATGGAATTGGGGTTGAAATTGTGGAGCTCCATGCCGTAGTAGTGCGGGAGCGCCCACATGAACCGGTCCACCGGAAGGCCGAGGCCACGCTCGTGAAAAGACACGAAGCTCACGACGTAATCGTTGTGAGGCCTTGGCTCTGGCTCGCCCGACGGAGCGATCCACTCTGGCCTGTTAAGGTCGGTAACCGGACGAAGAAGCCCACCGTCGATGAGCGACTGAAGCATCTCCACGGTGATGTCAAATCGACCCTAAGGGTTCGCCTCGATGACAACAATGTCGCTGGCCATGAGTGCGGTGGAGGGTTCGACTACGGCGGTGAGTCCCTCTCTCCCTCTCTCTCTCCGCCTCACCTCTCTCCCTTCTTCCTCTTGGGGCTCTCTACTCTAGCGATGGCAAAACTAATGCGGGCAAGGTAAGGAGGGGAGGGGCGAGGCTCGTTGCATATTTATGCAGGATGAAGGCGAAATAGACGGGCGATGAAATCGGGGAAGTTTCCCTTAGATCCGACGCGGTTAATCCCGATCCGATTTTACCGCCCACGTGCCCACCTTTTCCTCATTAATCGTGGGAACAGTTACATCCCATCCGCTGACACCACGATGTGTCCGACCACTGCAGCAGTAGGCATCATTCCACCTCCCCAAGAAAATCACCTCAAAAGGTGCGCTAGCCATTGTCGAGCTGATGGGGGAGATATCCCCCACCCTATTCCTTTTAGATGAAGGAACTAGGCGTCGAGCCCATTACGGTCTAGGCGTTTGAAGGTTGGGCCCCTAAGGGTTTCGACAGCCACCCCAGGGAAATAGAGTCAGGGGCGACAGCGGGCGAGCCCACATGGGGCCGAGGCCCAAGCAAGCAAAACGCTTGGGACGCCCTAAGCCGTGTCCGAGACCGGCAGGGAGGTCTCCGAATGTGATCCCACCATAGGGAGGCACCGAGCCACCGGGGCCCAGCGAACGGCCTTGGCACCCACTAGAGAAACCCTCTGGTACTCTTAGAGTGCGTCTCTAGACCGCTAGCCGACCCTTAGTGAACGGGGCACGGGCCTCCACTCGGACTCACCTGATAACAGCTCGCCAGAAATGCCACCGCTCGCGCCCATCGAGGGTAGCTTGGCATATTCCACCCCTCCTTCCAAACAAAAAGGAAGCGCGAGGGTCGTACGAAAAGCTAGGGGAACCCCGGACGGCCCTCTTGCTCCGTGCAGAGGCTAAGGGGCTCTTCCTGCAACCTTGCCGAGACCCAGCAACCCAGGCTCACATTCGAGGGGGCTCAGCAAAACAACCCCTCCTTCCGAGCGAAAAGGACATGCGAGGGTCATTCAAAAAGCTAAGGGAACTCCTGACAGTCCTCTTGCTCCATGCAGAGGCTAGGGAGCTCTTCCTACAGATATGTCGAGACCCTGCGACCCAGGCTTGCACCTGAGGGGGGCTCGACAAACAAACCCTCACGCACAAGGGGCATACAAAAAGCTAGGGGAACTCTTGATCGTCCTCTTGCTCCATGCAGAGGCTTGGGGGCTCTCCCTGCAATTTTGTCGAGACCCAGCGACCTAGGCTCGCACACGAGTGGGCTTGACAAAAAACCCCTCCGTCTGAACAAAAAGGATGTGCGAGGGTCGAACAAAAAATTTGGGGGGACCCCTGATCGCCCCGACTGAGCCTCGGCTTCTCGCGCAGTCAATACACATTGACCCACACACCAACCATCATGTCCGCTTTGAGGTAACACTGGAGCTCCCACGACGCACAGGATTGGATGTGACCGGCGCATCGCCCCAGTACTTCGAGGACAAGACCACTCCATCACCCACGCCGCCATAGTAATAGGCTACAGGGCTTGGACATGCCGCCTCCATTCGCACGATGTCGTGTAGCTAGCGCATGTATCACCCTTGTCCCCCCTTCAAACTATAAAAGGGAGGGACCAGGGCCGTTTCTAGGATAGGAGACGAATGATTAGGCCTATGCCCACACAGTGAACTCACGCATGAACACACAAATGAACGCTCGAGCTTCCCCGCTGCCTAAGATCAACATCTCAAGCAACCCATGCCACTTCACGTAGAGACCTAGGGCTAGTTCCCTCTCTCGCCCTGCTTGTAACCCCCTACTACGAGCACTTTGGTGCAAGGAATACAAGATTGACCTCTCAAACTAGATGTAGGGTGTTCATTACCCGAATCAGTATAAACCTTGTGTCTCTTTGCATCACCATCCAGGACTAGGAACACGCAGTACAAATTTACTAGTCGGTTGAGGGCCAGCCGGTCCAAAACACTGACACCCCGCGACCTAGGCTCACACCAGAGGGGGGCTCGACAAATAAACCCTCACGCGTGAGGGGCGTACAAAAAGCCAAGGAAACTCCTGATCGCCCTCTTGCTCCGTGCAGAGGCTCGAGGGCACTCCCTACAATTTTGCCGAGACCCAGCAACCCAGGCTCACACACGAGTGGGCTCAGCAAAAAACCCCTCCGTCCGAACGAAAAGGATGTGCGAGGGTCGAACAAAAAAGTCAAGGGGACCCTTGACCACCCTCTCACTCTGTGCGGAGGCCCGAGGGCTCCTCCTGCACCCAAGACAAAGACAAGCGACCCAAGCCTGCACTTGAAACTCGAGAAAAACACGATAAAGGGCATCGAGCCCATTACGGTCTAGGGGTTCGAAGGCTAGGCCCCTAAGGGTTTCAATAGCTGCCCTAAGGCAACAGAGTCAGGGACAACTATGGGTGAGCCCGAATGGGGCCAAGGCCCAAGCAAACAAAATGCTTGGGACGCTCTAAGTCATGTCCGAGACCGGTAGGGAGGTCTCTGGATGGGATCCCACCGTAGGGAGGCACCGAGCCACTGGGGCCCAGCGAACGGCCCCAGCACCCACTAGAGAAACCCTCTGGTACTCTTGGAGTGCATCTCTGGACCGCTAGCCGACCCCTAGCGAACGGGGCATGGGCCTCCACTCGAACTTACCCGATAACAGCTCATCGGAAGTGTCACCGCTCGCGCCCACCGAGGGTAGCCTGGCATATTCCACCCCTCCTTCCGAGCGAAAAGGAACCACGAGGGTTGCACAAAAAGTCAGGAGGACTCCTGATCGCCCTCTCGCTCCGTGCAGAGGCTTGGGGGTTCTTCCTGTGATCTTACCGAGGCCCCGTGACCTGAACTCGCACTTGTGGGCTTGGCAAATACGATAACATCCCTCGATCAACATGAGAAAAAGACACTAGAGGAATAAATCCACTCCCCCAAGGCCTCAGGGGCTACACCCGGTGGGTGCGCTCGCGCGCACCCACCAAGGCCTCAAAGTATGAAACACTATTTCGCCAGGAGCTACCACAAGTCAAGCCTCGTCAAAACCTCAAGAAGAGCGCTCACACTCTCCCTGAGGCTCGGGGGCTACAGTCGGGTACCATAAAATGGGGTACCCTGAGCGCATACCAAAAGAATCACTTAAACCCCATCAATAACAGAGCCAAAGGGTAAGCCATTTGTTAAACCCCGGCCTCATCTGAGCCCGCCAGCCCTCCGCCCTGCTCCTGGCCTTGCACGGGAGGTCTTGGCGGCCTGCCAAACCTCCGCCTCGCATGAGGCCTTACACAGAGGGCCTCAATGGGGAACCGATTTTCCATCTCGCCCAAGGCCCCACACGTAAAGCCTCGGATGAGACGTCGATTCTTCGTCTCGCTCGAAGCTGGCTCGGCAATAATCCGTTGCTTCTGCCTTGACTAGTCTCTCTGACAGCGCGTCATGTCCCATTAATACGTCAACCACTCCCACAATCTCAACTGGACAACGGCTCAACACCGCAGAATGGCCGACGGGATGGGAAGTCACATCAACGCCATACTGACTAGGACCGGGCGTGGCCAGGGTTATCAGGTACTGTTCCAGTGCTATGCCCATGATCAGCGCCTGCACTACACTGTGCCACGTAACTCCCGCCCCGGAGATAACACAGCATGGGGAGTCTAGTCTAGGTCACCATAGCCTTAGGATCAGCGTACGAGATCAATTGTTCCCTCCAAGCCTCGGCTATCTATATTAGGGTCTCGGCAATCTTGGGATTCATGTCATAATCTCGGGATTCACGTCTGCCGAGACCCCCACGATGGTTCGGCCTTGGCCCCGACTAAGCCTCGGCTTCTCGCATAGTCAATACACAGTGACCCGCACGCCGACTGTCACGTCCGCTTCGAGGTAACACTGGAGCTCCCACGACGCACAGGATCGGATGTGACCGGCGCATCGCCCTAGTACTTCGAGGATGAGACCACTCCATCACCCACGCCACCACAGTAATAGGCTATAGGGCTCAAACATGTCGCCTCCATTCGCATAACGCCGTGTAGCTAGCGCATGTATCACCCTTGTCCCCCCCCTTCAAACTATAAAAGGGAGGGACCAGGGCCGTTTCTAGGATAGGAGACGAACGATTAGGCCTATGCCCATGCAGCGAACTCACGCATGAACACACAGACGAACGCTCGAGCTTCCCCACTGCCTGAGATCAACATCTCAAACAACCCACGCCACTTCATGTAGAGACCTAGGGCTAGTTCCCTCTCTTGCCCTGCTTGTAACCCCCTACTATGAGCACTTCGGTGCAAGGAATACAAGATCGACCTCTCAAACTGGATGTAGGGTGTTCATTACCCGAATCAGTATAAACCTTGTGTCTCTTTACATTACCATCCGGGACTAGGAACACGCAGTACAAATTTACTAGTCGGTTGAGGGACGGCCGGTCCAAAACACTGACACCCCACGACCCAGGCTCGTACCCGAGGGGGCTCGACAAACAAACCCTCATGCACGAGGGGCGTATAAAAAGTCAGGGGAACTCCTGATCGTCCTCTTGCTCCATGCAGATGCTCGGGGGCTCTCCCTACAATTTTGCCGAGACCCAGCGACCCAGGCTCGCACACGAGTGGGCTTGGCAAAAAACCCCTCCGTTCGAACAAAAAGGATGTGCAAGGGTCGAACAAAAAAGTCAGGGGGACCCCTGACCGCCCTCTCGCTCCGTCCGGAGGCCCAGGGGCTCCTCCTGTACCCAAGACAAAGACAAGCGACCCAAGCCCACACTTGAAACTCGAGAAAAACGCGATAAAGGGCATCGAGCCCGTTATGGTCTAGGGGTTCGAAGGTTGGGCCCCTAAGGGTTTTGACAGCCGCCCTAGGGCAACAGAGTCAGGGACAACTATGGGCAAGCCCGTACGGGACCAAGGCCCAAGCAAACAAAATGCTTGGGATGCTCTAAGTCATGTCCAAGACCGGCAGGGAGGTCTCCAGATGGGATCCCACCGTAGGGAGGCACCGAGCCACCGGGGCCCAGCGAACGGCCCCGGCACCCACTAGAGAAACCCTCTGGTACTCTTGGAGTACGTCTCTAGACCGCTAGCCGACCCCTAGCGAACGGGGCACGGGCCTCCACTCAGACTTACCCAATAATAGCTCGCCAGAAGTGTCACCGCTCGCGCCCACCGAGGGTAGCCTGACATATTCCACCCCTCCTTTCGAGCAAAAAGGAAACGCGAGGGTCGCACAAAAAGTCAGGAGGACTTCTGATCGCCCTCTTGCTCCATGCAGAGGCTCGGGGGTTCTTCCTACGATCTTGCCGAGGCCCCACAACCTGAACTCGCACTTGTGGGCTCGGCAAATACGATAACATCCCTCGATCAACATGAGAAAAAGACCCTGGAGGAATAAATCCACTCCCCTGAGGCCTCGGGGGCTACACCCGGCGGGTGCGCTCGCGCGCACCCACCGAGGCCTCAAAGTACAAAACACTATTTCGCCAGGAGCTACCGCAAGTCAAGCCTCATCAAAACCTCAAGAAGAGCGCTCACACTCTCCCTGAGGCTCGGGGGCTACTGTCGGGTACCATAAAATGGGGTACCCCGAGCGCATACCAAAAGAATCACTTAAACCCCAAGTGGTATTCCCATGACCAGTTCAAGCCTGAGAACCAAGTTAAAGAAGGTGATGCACAAGAAGATGAGGACGTGCCTGAATGGGAACTCTGAAAGAAGATTCCAATCAACATAAGGCCAGTTTATGTTCCGATCAAAGATGTCTCATTGGTGTCCAAGTGGTATTCCCATGACCAGTTCAAGCCTGAGAACCAAGTTAAAAAAGTCCCATCATGAGGTTCTGAGGAGACCGTCAGAAGCAAACTCCACCAAATTGTAAAGCAGTATCCAAATATTGATGCCATCGAATGGTCAAAGGATTGCCCGAAAACATATGAAAGAGGCAAGCCCTTCCTACCAAACTAGGACATCCAACGCCTACCACTTGGAATAAGAAGGTTCCATGATTGGTACTTGCATGTTCTCCCAACGAGCATAGATATCATACAAGCATGCTTTCCCACCGGCACATTTGGAAGCCCAGCCGAGAAAATTGTCTTTGACTTCAATGACATGCACACATGCTTTCACCTGGGAGAAATGGAGATGAATCTAATTCGCACGTGGTGCCTGTAAGTCCTTGTCCTCCTGATATGATATAAATGTAATCTTTGAATTTTGTTGTAACTAACCCACGCCGTGATTTATAGAATGCAAGTGCACATTGTCAAACAAATGCCAAGTGTGAAAGCCAGGTATGTAGACCCTCAAGCTATAGCCCAAACAAATTTTAATTACCCTAAACGATGGACACTGGATGCTAAAGAGCTAGCAGCTGCAAAGACTCTTCGGGAGAAAGAGCGCATCCGTAGTGCGAAGCTAAGGGAAGAGTCCCTTAAGGTTGCGGCATACATTGCCTTGGCTTTCAAAAATCTCCAACACCACTCTACTATATGGCTACCATACAACTTTGAGTAAGTTCAACTCTATACTTAAAGCTTTGTTCGATATATTTTATTCGATGCAAAAGGGCTCATCTAGTTCTATGATTAAATCCATGCAGCAACCACTGGATTTGTATAGCCGTCGATGTCGGAAGGAGCATGGCATGGGTCTTTGATTCATTAGATAAGGACACGGTGACATACAAAGACTTCATATCGATTCTCAAGACGTATACATATCGACAATCCTCATTAGCTTATATGTTTGTATACATACTTGTAACGTTCAATTTTGGATACTAACAAGTTGTATTTACTAAAATAATTAGAACAGGGCATTTAGGTTCTATGTCACTAATCATCATGGAAGGCATGATCCAGTAAGAAAAGAAAATCTGGCTATAAAAACACTATATACAGTAAGTGTAACTTACTTCTTTAGTACTCCGTTACATGGCTGTCAAAAGCATTACTTAACATTTTCATATGCAAAACACACAGTGCCCCAAGCAGAAGCCTAGAAGTATACATTATGGATACTATATATGTTCTATAATGGGTAACACCGGTGCCTACATGAGACACCCCTTAAGGGTAAGTTTGAACCTCTTCACTCGTAGTATAAAAACTTCGTAAATTGTATGAAATACTAAACCGAAACTTGTTTTCTTGTAGTGGAGAGAAGAGAAAGGAATGAAAAGAGACCCATACAAGGATGATCAACTCTTAGAGCTCGTCGACAACCTTTACAACTTCATATTGGACCAGATTGTACACGTCAGAGACGCCTACCATGACCGAGAGTCTGAGTTAGGTATAAATCCTCAGTACCAACACCTTCGTGAGACTGAAAGGCTAGCTCTAGGACGTTGATAACAATGTGTATGGAATTTGTATATTTAATGATGGATTGTATATATTCTTGTGAATTGGACTTATAATTGTAGTTTATAGAATACTCTTATGCTTGTAGTCGCGGTCGCGGGGTGTTCGGCAACGCGAATGCGGTTCGGAACGTTGGTCGCGGAGCGTTCGGCAACGTGAACGCAGTTCGGAATGTTGGTCGCGGGGCGTTCGGCAACGCGAACGCGGTTCGGAACGTTGGTCGTGGGACGTTCGGCAACGCGATTTTGAATTGTAAATTTGAATTTTTTTTGCGGAAAACGTACTATAGGGGTGGTTCTAGATTGAACCGCCCCTACAAATACATGTTTGTAGGGGTGGCTAGTACTACAGCCGCCCCTACAAATCGATTTGTAGGGACGGTCTGGGAACCGTCCCTATAAATACATGATTTATAGAGACCCTTGCGTAGGGGCGGCTGGACAAACCACCCCTACAAAGGGTTATCAGCCGCCCCTAGAAATGCTTTTTGTAGTAGTGGTGTACGACAGTGGTCCCAAGAGTTGTTTTCTGGATAAATTCCTCTGTATACAAATATGTACCAAAACTTGTGGAATCTATTAATTTAAATCCATATTCTTATGTTTGGTGATAGAATTAAGTATAAATGTAGGTTATGTTGACAGTTTATAATTAGTATTTAATGACCGTCAACACGTATATTTTTCACGAAACGTCGACACCGAGCATCACCATCAAATCTGGCCAAGAGAATGGAGCGGTTCAGGCCGGTCTCTAAAAGGAGGTATGACAACCTTGCCACGAAACGTCGACACCGAGCATCACCATCAAATCTGGCCAGAGAATGGAGCGGTTCATGCCGGTCTCTAAAAGGAGGTATGACAACCTTGCCACCCTTACAGCATTTATTATAAACAATCTTGTGCTCCCTGACACTCGACTCACCTTTAGCACACTCGCCCAGCCAGAACATAGCATGGCAATGTCTACCATAGTCCGGTGTACTCCCTCTGTCTCATATTATCTGTTATTTTTTGTTTCTATGCTACAAATTTAACTTGATTTGTAGAAAATACGTACAACATTTATATCTCCAAATAAATTTATTAAAAAACTAGATTCAAAAATCTTTCCAATGATACTAATTATGTACCATAAATATTAATATTTTATAATATATATTTTATCAAAGTTGTTTCTCAGAAAGTGAAAGCGACAGATATTTTGGAACGGAGGGAGTACCCTAGTAGGAGCGACCAGGATAGGAAGCTAGACACCAGGAAACAGCTGGAACAAGCAGGAGTAAAATGAACAAACACAGAATGAGAGCACAGTTAGCAAACTAAACTGGCACTAAACCGTACACTTTTGTTTTTGGGCATGTGATACGTAAACCGACCAAAGCAAACAAACCTTTTAGTGAGTCGATGTACTCCTGTGTGAAGCGACCACAGCCCGGATGCACTACGGCCAGGAAAGGATCCTAACATACAACGCACAAGCATAAGAAAAGGACAGCATCATTCTGTGGCTTTTAGCAGTTAAACAGGCATCACCTCTTCTGGCCATCTCGGCTAAGTAAGCAGCGCCTCTCTTGGCCATCTTTCGTTGATCCAGGTATTTCTTTCGTCTACGATGACACTCAGCAGGTTCTAAGTACTGTGGCACTTGCGCCCTCGGCTATACGATAGCAATAACAAATTACAGACCGTGCACAGGGTAACGTGTATAGGCACATATACAGAAGCTCATAACAAGGTTGCCTCTAACATCCTAGAGTTATGGGTTAGGTGTCGTCGATCATTCACTATTGTTATAGGGGTGTGTTTGGGCCTTGGTGCGGTGGCCGCGCGGTGCGGTATTGCGACCGTGGCCTCCAACCCATGACACAGAAAACGCGAACACTAGTTCAATCTTTAATCTCGTGGTTCCTGTGTCTTACGCGGTGAGAACAATCATTGATACTGTGATGCGTTTGATAGAATTTTTTCGATTCTCGCGGTGGGGCGGCCGCTAATCGGAAAAAAAAAACACCTAGGTTTGCTACTATCAATTTTTTTGTTAAATAATAGTTGATTATTTTTTTGTTAACACAAATGTCAAGAACTCTCTTATGTGTTTGAGAAAAAGTTGTTGCAATGACTTCTGCATTCTAATGAATCATGTTACTCCATGTGTTTGCGTTACCATTGCAGAATTCGCATACGCCTCCATGACTGGCAAAGCTCCATGGCTTTTTTGGCCAATTTTGCCCTTGTCGGGTCAAATACGGTATATGCAAAGGGCCAAATTAGCCCTTATCTGGTGAAAAAGCACCTGCCTAATCAATACTCTAATCTTGCTTGCTTCTGCGCCCTAGAATTGATAGTTCGTCATGCAAAGCGTACACCCTTGCAAAAATGTTAGAGCACCCTAGAAAGCGTTGGTTCGTCCCGGCAACAGGCGTTGACATGCCAGCAAGTCGGCAACCTTGGCAACTCCTGCGTTCGGCACATGCAAACCTCACATCAACACAGAAGTGCATTCAGACTTGCTCATCAGACAACAGCGGAACAGCAGTTTACACTCGATGCATCGAGTCATCACGGTTCACGGATCAGACACTTTAACACTGACTTCCACAAAAGCTGGAAACGCAAAGAATTCAAGGCAACATACCATTGATCCATCAAACAAAAAGCTATTGAGGCCAGGTAACTTATAATAGGCAAACCATAGTAGCCAACTAAGGGGGTGTTTGGTTACCCCTCCTAAATTTTGGTTGGTGTTCCATCGAATGTTTGGACACATGCATAAAGTATTAAATATAGACTAATTAAGAAACTAATTACATAGTTTACGACTTATTTACGAGACAGATCTTTTGAGCCTAATTAATTCATGATTTGACAATGTTTTGCTACAGTAAACATATGCTAATGCCGGATTAATTAGGCTTAAAAATTTCGTCTCGTGGAGTACTGACGGATTATGTAATTTGTTTTTTTTATTAGTATCCAAATACCCTATGCAAACATGCTCCCAACACACCTAAATTTTAGTAGCCGGATCCAAACACCCCTTAATACTCAAAATCTCTGAAATGTTTCAGCCACATGAGATGCCCATCATAGGTAACATAACATTAGCAAACTCTTGACAAAGATGAAAACTGTCCTAAAGAAGACGACCTCCTCATACAGAGAGGGCAGACAAAGGAGTAACCTCTTCCCCATCCTTAGGTATTGGTTGCCCTGGTGTAGATCTGTTGGCTTGAGTGGACCGAGACCATCCGGATGAGGCCACGCGCCATCAGGTCCTTGATGGCCCTCCGAGCCAGGGAGCCATTGATCTGCGAGTCAATGGGGCAACATTCAGTTATGTAGTGTCAGTGAAGATATTACAAAACAATGGCATTTAAAGGTATAGATAGAATTTGATTCTCTCAACAGACTGCACAGAAGACATGCTAAATGATTGCCGGAGCACGCTCGAATGTGTATCTCTGGTAGGTATTAAACAAAATAGTTTGATGTTACAAGGACGGATAAGGATCTCACTTATTCAAGATAAAGATTGTTGCAACAGCAACTGCCAATTCGAATTACCATTCCCAAAAAAATGACCAAATGTCTAGCATACATACTACTAAGGGTACACATGCATAAATGAACTGGTGAACATTGAAGATATCAATAAAACAACAGTGGCTTGCACAAAATGCATGCACTACATCATCTTGTCTAGTAGTTACAATTCGCCTCTACAAGTACCACTGAATAAGCGTAATCCACCACAGTACTAAAATGGCATGGGCAACAAAAGTAGTCCAATTCATTGGCAAGTTTATGAAGCACCTATCATCTTAGTAATACGTGTTAGCCTCAGCAATTGGAAATCAGATTATAGCATTAAGGATATACAGGACACCGCAACGATGACTAGCTCAAACAAGCACACCAGTGATAGCTGACATTGTTGACAACATGACCAGTTTACAATCTAATCTTAATTGGCAGCAAATAAACCACTGGAGCCATGAAGCTGGCCATCAGATGGATCTTCAATGCATTAACCTTGAACAAGTATGATGGCATTTCAGATAATCTACAATCATAGCAATTTAATTTAATCATCGTTGCGGCTGTGCACAGGGTTTGGACTCAAGCAACACAGATCTGGAGCGAGTGATTACCCTCAGACGCTCGGAGAGGACGGAAGGGGTGATCTGCTTGTACTTGGGCACCTCAGAGAGCAGCTTGTCGTAGGTAGCCTGGTCGAACAGCACCGCGTTGTTCACCTTCTCCTTTTGCTTTCCCTTGCTCCACTTCTGCAAAACCAACATGAACTTCTAACCCTGAGAACCCGAGAAGCGAGGCTTCCACAAAATCGAAGAGACGGGCGATTCGGAGAGAAAGGGTCACCTTCTTCTTCTGCTTGCCACCGCCGGACTTGGCTGGCTTCGACGACGGCGGCGGGGCCTTGTCCTTCTTCGGGGCCTGCAAGGAGATGCACGAGGAGGTTAGCGCGACACCAGGAAGTTGCGTCCAATGGCCGCTGGAGGAGCGAGTGAGCGCACCATCTCGGCTGGGGCGGCGGCGCGAGGGAAGGGAGCGAAGGGGAGGAGTCTGCGGCGCCGGCGCTAGCTAGGGTTTGGTGGAGTGAGATAGGACGGTATTATATAGCGAGCCCGGTGCACCGAAAATGAGGCCCACGGAACGGCCCAATAGATGACCCGTCTACTCCGCTCGCCAGGCAGGAGATTCTGAAAAGAGGTACATTTTATCTCGTCGAAATATCACCATAGTCTATGATTTTCCTCTATAAAGTGAGATATCTTATTATCTTTTTTTTTTGCTGGAAGATATCTTATTATCCTTTGAAACTCTTAAATAAATTATTAAAATTATTTCCTTGCCCTGGTTTAGAGTGGTTTTGAAGGAGGATTCATCCTTTTATTTATATAAAAATCCATAAATACTTGATAATATTTTTAACCACAAAAAAAATGACTCTAAGCTTCTAAAAAATTTAAAAAACAGAAAGATACATTAGGACATAAAAATCAAATAAAATATTTAGAACTCATGAAAATATATCTAGAAGTTTCAGAAAAAAGACTTATCTCTAGAAAATGAGAAGATATCCAAGAAAATATGAAAACCCCAAAAACATTCTAATTTGTGTTTAAACTTGTTTTCAAAACTTTCCACAAACAAAAATATGAGATGTATCCAGCATGAATACAACATACATTAATGTTGATGTATTCATGTTGGTTGTGTCTTATGTTTTTCTTGTCAAAAGTTTTTGAAGTATGATTAGACATCAATTAGAATGTTTTCACAATTTTCTAGATATTCTAGATATTTTTCCATTTTTACATAGCGAAGTCTATTTTTTGAAATATTTTAGAGATATTTCCACAAGCTCTAAATCTTTTATTTGGATTTGTCATATCCCAATATATGTCTAAGATTGTCAAATTTTAGGAGTTTAGAGGCATTTTGTGATTTTAAAAACATATCAAGTCGGGATCTTAGGCCGACCGGGATGTATGCGCCATGTGGGGGCTGGGCGAACGTGGGAAAGCTCCCGGATGGCAGCGGACCTCCAGAGTTGAGCGGGGGAGGAGGAAGATGTGTGCTCTAGTATTTGGGTGACCGAGTAGGGGGCCAACAAGAATGAGTGGTGGGAGCAGGAAAATAGGAGGTCAACAAATCTGAGCGTCTAGTAAGAGGTCTGTTGGAACTGATTTTTTGGCCTCCACTACCCAAGTTGCTGGAGATGCTCTTATATGGACGTGTTTGGGACCATGGTGTGGCATTTTTTTGGCCTGCACTACCCAAGTTGGGGATAGGAGGTCATTTTATGTAGTGTTGCTGGAGATGCTCTCATATGGGCGTGCCTAGGACCATGGTGCGCGTGGCCGCACGGTGCGGTGTCACAACCGTGGTCACCAGCCTGCAGCTTGAAAAATGTGGACGCTAGTTCATTCCTGCGGTTTATGTGTCTTGCACATCGATACTAGGATGCCTTTGAATTGATTTTATTTATTCTCATGGTAGGGCGACCAGTAATCAACGTTACCTAGATTTGCTACCTAATTATTTACTAGCAGACATGCTCGTGCTTTGCAACAGGAGAACACAAAGTTATTAAAAAAAAGAAGAACAAGGAATGCTCTCCTTATTTCTCTCTACATTGTAATTCAATTCTAATCCTTCATATAAGTACCACTCAAAAAAAATCTTTCATATAAGTCAGCTAGGAGTTTGTTGCCGACATGTTAGGTATTAGTTTGTCCGTAGATGATTATGTGGGAGATCTATCTCTGACTTTCCATGTTGTGTCCCTCTATGAGAATTGCATGGGTACATGCATATTGCTTGGGAGTATATTTATTTATACCAATCTGGATAACAAACCGCTCAAGATCTTAGTTTACGGTTTGATCCATGAACTGAAAAAAGCTTAAATATGATTGATGGTTTTGTTTGCAATAGTGGTGTGAAGTATGAACGCTCCTTCTTTAGGAAGCAGTAATGGTTCAAAGGGATATTGTTGTCCTTTTTTTACTTTGTTTTTCATATTTATATTTATATATAGTAAACGTGTTCGTATGTTGCAACAGAATACATGTTTGAGTCGGACTCTGTACCTTTGCCGGACACGAACACGAGTTGTTGATTTGTTCTAACTCATATAAGCACACATTTTGAGAATGAGTCACATGCAGGATACCGGATGTGAGGGTACTTTTGAGAAGTAAAAAAGTATATAGAAAGAAACGATTTGATCTTTAAAATTATATAATATATATTATTGAAAAAATATGTCCGCAACAAGTGAAATCTATATGGATATGTATTATCACGCTACAATATACCTCAGCATTAGTAAACACAACTTTTTTTTTACTTGACCAAGCCAACTCGCCACTTTACTGGTCTCATGTAGATATTCAAATTCAAAGTCTATTCAACTTTGGGATTACGCCACTCAGTTAAGTTTCTATATCACCTGTTGTGTTTACATAGAATAGAAAGCAAAATCGGACTGCTGGAGACATCCATATCAACCGGACTAATGGACGCGAGAGGAAAAAAACAGGAATTCCATGTCATGCATACGTAGTACGGGACTTATACATATTGCACAAATAGTTCGAATCAAAACTGGACTCGATGCTTGACGCGGGAAAAAAACAGGACTTGCCGTTGCTTAAGAGTCCGGGTCACATAAACGGGTTTTGGAATCGAACTCCGTATCGCGCTAGATAAGAGTTATTCTAACTCGTATAAGCACGAGTTATATATAGGTCCAGACAGAAGAAACTCTATTGAAGGCTGATACAGTACCATTTATGGAAGTCTGATACAGTACAATTGAGACCCAAGGCTGATACAGTATCACCTGGGACCCATTTTTTTGGTACGGGTACGAGGCATCCATTGGAGACAGTCTAATCATGCAAAGCGAAAAAGGCTGAGCAAGTGCTGGTTCGTCGCGGCGAAAGGATGCTTTGCGCAATGACAGATGACCGCCATAGCGTAGAAATGCCGGCAACCTTCGCAACTCCTGACTAATGTTCAGCACAGGCCAAACCTCACAGCAACACAGGCGCAGACCTGCTCATCAGACAAGCTGAAAGCATAGCAGAAGAATCGTAGTTTGGACAGAGGCATCGAGTCATCACGGATCAGACATTACAGCGCAGATTTCGACTGAAGCTGCAGCAAACACAATGAGCATCAAACAAAAAGGTATGGAGGCAAGGTAATTTATAAGGCAAACAATAGAACCCAGCTAATACTCAAAATCTCTGAAATGTTTCAGCCATGAGATACACATCACAGGTAACATAACATTAGCAAACTCTTGACAAAGATGACAACTGTTCTAAAGATGACGAGCTCCTCCTACAGAGAGGGCAGACACAGGCTCTTTCCCATCCTTAGGTATTGGTTGCCCTGGTGTAGATCTGCTGGCTTGAGTGTACAGAGACCATCCGGATGAGGCCACGCGCCATCAGGTCCTTGATGGCCCTCCGAGCCAGGGAACCATTGATCTGCGAGTCAATGGGGCAACATTCAGTTATGTAGTGACAGTGAAGATATTACAAAACAATGGCATTTAAAGGTATAGATAGAATTTGATTCCCTACAAACTGCACATAAGGACATGCTATAATGATCATGCTAAATGATAGCAGGAGCACACTAAAATGAGTATCCCTGGTAGGTCTTAAACGAAATAGTTTGATGCTGACACATAAGGATTTCACTAATTCAAGATAAAGATCTTTGTAACAGCAACTGCCAATTCAAATTACCAATCCAAAACAAATGACCAATTGTCTAGCATGCATACTACTGAGAGTATACGTGCATAAATGAACTGCCGACGGAAATAAAACAGTGGCTTGCACAAAATGCATGTAACTCATTTAGTAGTTGCAATTCACATCTATATGTACCACTGAATAAGCAGAAATCACCACATTACCAAAATGATATGGACAACAAAAGCAGGCTAACGAATTGGCAAGTTTGTGAAGACCTTTCATCTATGTACTAGGTGCTCAGCAATTGGCAATCAAATATAGCACTAAACATATACAGGACACCACATCGATTACTAGTTATAAAAAAAAGCACAAGGGTGATAGCTGACATTGTTAACAATGTGACCAGTTTACAACTTAAAAAAAATGTGACCAGTTTATAATCTTAATTGGCAGCAAATAAACAATTGCAGCCATGAAACTGGCCATTCCAGGCTACTAATCGAACATGTAGTTCGATAAATATGATGGCATTTCAGATAATCTACACTAATAGCAATTTAATTTAATCATCGTTGCGGCTCTGCACAGGGTCTCGACACAAGCAACACAGATCTGGAACGCGTTATTACCCTCAGGCGCTCGGAGAGGACGGAGGGGGTGATCTGCTTGTACTTGGGCACCTCAGAGAGCAGCTTGTCATAGGTGGCCTGGTCGAACAGCACCGCGTTGTTCACCTTCTCCTTTTGCTTTCCCTTGCTCCACTTCTGCAAAACCAACATGAACTTTTAACCGTCAGAACCCGAAAAACCGTGCTTCAATCAGATCGAAGAGACGGGCGATTGGGAGAGAAAGGGTCACCTTCTTCTTCTGCTTGCCACCGCCGGACTTGGCCGGCTTCGACGACGGCGGCGGAGCCTTGTCCTTCTTCGGGGCCTGCAAGGAGATACACGAGGAGGTTAGCGCGACGTCAAGCAGTTGCCTCCAATGGCCGGTGGGGCAGAGAATGGGTGCACCATCTCGGCTGGGGCGGCGGCGCGTCGACGTCGACGGCGACGGCGTAGCGAGGGAACGGTGCGAATGGGAGGAGTCTGCGGCGCCGGCGCTAGCTAGGGTTTTGATGAGTGAGTTGGGACGTATTATATAGCGAGCCCGGTGCCGGTTCGACCGTCCGATCAGCGTCGAAGGAGAAAAATTGACGCACGAAGCCAGAAAAAAAGGCCCACGGAACGGCCCAATAAAAGACCCGTCCGATCAGCGTCGAAGGAGAAAAATTTACACACGAGGCCAGGAAAAAATGAAGGCCCACGGAACGGCCCAATAGAAGACCCGTCAACTCGAATTATCACTGTAGTATATGATTTTTTAGATTTCACGACTCAGAGAGTTGTAACGCACGCACGCTCACCGCTATAAATGTACGTACGCAAACCTTAGCCATATGAGCATCTTTAAATACGAGGCGCCTCACTACCGACAAAAACGCCGCCTATCACTGGAAACACAATGCCGTCAAATCCTCGAAAAATTGCTCCCACAAAAAGTCGAACCCAGAACCTAAAGTATTACGGTGGCTTTTGCAACTACTAGGCTACATGCCCTTCCACACCGTAGTCTATGTTTTTATCCCCTGAACTCTCAAAAATATTAAAATTACCCTATCTTGGATTAAAGTGGTTTTAAAGAGGGTTTCATCATTTTTATTTATTAAAAAATTATAAATCTCGTACAATCTCCGCCAACTAAAAAAGAACGAAAACTAAGACAACGGAACGGTGCGACATTGTTGGGGTCGTCGTTCTGACTGCCCCGTGCGATCCCACGAGTCCCCGCCCGCGCGTGGTGATCCCCTCCCCCTCACCCGAGATCCCGCGAGCAATCAGTCACCTCCGTCTCCGCTTCATCTCCGCGATCGCCCACGCCTCCTCTTCCACCCTGCCCTCGCACCGCCGCGTGGGATACGTGGAGGTCGCCACCGGAGACCACTCTATGCCTGCACCGACACCTCACCAAGTCGGACTGCCCCTGCCCTCGATCGTCGAACCGCTACGACAGGAGCTGCGGTAAACGTCGACGAGCATCGTCGCCCTTCTCTCCGCCACGAGCGTTGCCGCTCAGGGCAACAGGACGAACCCCTACGCCCCACTCTCTCGATCTGTCTCCCTCGGCTGGATCAGCGTTAGGGCGGTTAGATCGATGCCATCTCCAATCGGATCGACGCCATGGGCGCCCTCACATCGACGCGCCGTCCCCCTTCATCTCCCCTAGCTTGACCAGCGTTGGAGTGGACGAATCGGCGCCGCCCCAGCCACATCGACACCGTCGCCCCTCCAGTTGATGCGTCGCCCCCTTCGTCTCCCCTAGTTGGATCAGCGTTGGGGCGATTATTGATGCCATCGCTAGTCGGATCGACGCCTTAGCCGCCCTTCCATTGACGTGCCGCCACATTCACGTACGTGTTCATCTCCTGGCACCCTCTCCCTTCTTATGCATTTGGATCCCTCTCCCTTCTTATGCATTTCGAATACTAAGGCCACGAGTCCGTGAATGGCAGCAGCGACGGCGAAACCCTAGGGCCGGTAATGTCAAGGCGCCTGGACCTGCTACGACGCACACATGGTGGTGCAGGCGAGGAGAGGGCCTTGGGCTACCTCACCATGGGTGACGCATCGGCCACCCGCGCTGTGCTCGACGCAGCCACAGGTTCACGTTCTGAGTGGATCCAGGTCCCTTGCTCTCTTTCTCGCCTCTCCTGTTCTAATGGGTACAAGAGCAGCTACAGCTAACTCGCTGCGAGTACTACTTATCACTCAGTATAGTTATGGCAGTGCTTCTCGTGCACCTGCAGCTGGGCGTGGGAGCTCAACACTAAGGTAGTATGTGGATGCTCATCACTAAGGTAGTATATGGATCCTGATGTCCCTTCTCTATCAATGCATCTTAAGCCAAGGATGCCTCCCCTAACCTTTCCATGACGAACTAGACATGTTCCCCAGTTCTTCAGAAGGGAAAGAGTATGCCTAGCTATTGTGCAGAATGTGTTTGGCAAAATGCCATAGAGGTAGCAAGACATCTATTTTTTTCTGGAGTGCTTGGGCTGGTAGGTGGGTCTGCCAAGCATAGTACTAACACCCTTCGTAGGTGCACACAATTTGTTCGGCGTCGGCAACTATGGTTGGCCAATAGAAGCCTTGTCAGAATGCGTTCCTGACGATGGTTCTAGGCATGGTATGGTGATCGTAGACCCCACCATGGATATCGCTCAGCAATCTCTTCCCTTGTTCGATGAGGATGTAGCACTATAGAATCCCGGTGTGGCTTCGCTTGTAGAGCTCACCCCTAATAAGGACAAAGGACTTGGCACAACGCGCGAGCCATCGAGCCTCCGTCTTGTCTATCGACAATGCATCATGGAGAAGGTAGTTGAGGTAAGGCACCCTCTAGTCGCCTAGAGGGTCAGGCTCTATCGCTGGATCCTCATCAAGCTCCATGACCTTAGGGTTGGATGGAGCCGACGGCTAGTTAGTACCCGAGACTAGGGCAGGTGGCCCATCACCGGCTTGTTCTGGCTCATCGTAGTGGACCGAGGGCTTGTACTGATCACTAGCGAAGACGCCTATCAACACTGGCTCTCGGCCTGACGCTATCTTCACTAGTGTGTCGGCTGCCTCATTGAGACGCCTCGGGATGTGGTTGAGCTCGAGACCATCAAACTTGTCCTCCAGCTGGTGGACTTCTCGGTAATATGTAGCCATCTTGGCATTATTGTAGCTTGACTCCTTCATGACTTGGTCAACGACCAGCTGGGAGTCACCCCGAACGTCGAGGCGTCGGATGCCCAACTCGATGGTGATGCGTAGGCCATTGATAAGCACCTCATACTCGACCACATTATTGTAGGAGGGGAAATGAATGCAAACCATGTACCTCATGCATACCCCGAGGAGCAAAATGAAGACCAGTCTCGCGTTGGCGCCTTTCTTCATTAGGGATCCATCAAAGTACATCGTCTAGCACTCCTGGTTGATGACTGCTAGTGGCATTTGGACCTTGGTCCATTCTATAACAAAATCAACCAGCACTTGGAACTTGATGGCCGTTCGAGGGGCATATGAAATGCCTTGACCCATCATCTCGAGTGCCCACTTCATGATTCTTTCCATGGCATCCTGATTTTGGATGACCTCGCCGAGAGGGAAGGACATCATGACCATCACCGGATGTGACTCGAAGTAGTGACGCAACTTTCTCTTGGCAATAAGGATGGCGTACAAGAGCTTCTAGATTTAGGGGTAGCAGGTCTTGGAATCAGACAAGACCTCATTAATGAAGTACATGGGACGCTGTACTTTGAGGGCGTGCCCCTCTTCTTCTTGCTCCACCACCAGGGCGGCGCTGACCACTTGCGTTGTGGTCGCAATGTAGAGCAGAAGCGGTCCTCTATCAGTCGAAGGGACCAGGATCGGGACCTTTGTCAAAAGCTGCTTGACCACGTCAAGTGCCTCCTGGGCCTCGGGTGTCCATTCGAAGTGGCCAGCCTTCTTTAAGAGCCGATAGAGGGGGAGACCTCATTTGTTGAGGTGTGAGATAAAGTGGCTGAGCGTAGTGAGGCACCATATAACTCGCTGTACCCCCTTTATGTTATGAATCGGGCCCATCCTTGTAATGTCTGAGATCTTCTCTAGGTTGGCTTCGATGCCACACTCGGAGATGATGAAACCCAGCAGCATACACCTTAGGACCCTAAAAACTCATTTCTCGGGGTTGAGCTTAATGCTGTTTGCTTAGAGTTTTGCGAAGGTCTACTCTAGGTTAGCTATGACTTGGTCCATGTAGGCCTCAACGGTTCGCCCGATGAGGTCCCCGAAGCACTTGAGCATACAACGCTAGTACGTAGCCCCTATGTTTTTTGGACCCAACAACATTGTGATGTAGCAGAATGATCTGAATGGGGTGATCAAAGATGTCATGAGCTAGTCAGACTCTTTCATCACAATCTAATGATACCCGGAGTACGCATCAAGGAAGCAAAGGTTTTCGCACCATGAGGTCGAGTCGACTACTTGGTCTATGCATGGTAAAGGAAACAGATCCTTTGGATACACCTTGTTGAGACCTGTGTAGTCAACGCACATTCTCTATTTCCCACTCTTCTTTCATACAAGAACAGGATTGGCTAACCACTCAGAGTGGTATACTTCCTTGATGAACCTGGTCGCCAAAAGCTTCATAATCTCCTCATCGATGGCCCTGCGCTTCCCCTTGTCGAAGCGATGCAAGCGCTGCTTCACCGGCTTGGAGCCTAGCCTAATCTTCAAGGTGTGCTCGGTGACTTCTCTTGGAATGCCTAGCATGTTCGAGGGTTTCCATGCAAAGATGTCTCTATTGGCACAGAGGAAGTCGATGAGCGCGCTTTCCTATTTGGAGGAAAGCGTGGTGCCAATGCACACCACTTTGCCCTTAGAGCTGCTGGGGTCTATGAGGACCTCCTTGGTGCCCTCTATAGGCTCAAAAGACTCAGCCAACCACTTGGGGTAGGGTGCTTCTTTGGTGACCTCCTTCCTAATGGCCACGAGCTCTTTGGAGCGATTGCCACGACGTGTTCACAGCATTGGACCTCGCACTCGTAGGCACGCTGGAAGGAGGTGCCGATGGTGATGACCCCGCATGGTCCCATCATCTTTAGCTTTTGATAGGTGTAGTTGGGGATGACCATGAACTTCACATAGCATGGACGTCCCAGAATGGCGTGGTAGGTTCCATGGAACCCGACCACCTCGAAGGTGATGGTTTCCATCCTATAATTGGATGGATCCTCGAAGGTGATGGATAGATTGATCTGCCTAAGTGGCATGACCTACTTTCTAGGCATGGTGTCATGGAAAGGCGCTCCGATCGGTTGGATGTGCGATTAGTCGATGCCTATGGCATCGAGCGTTTCGGCGTACATGATGTTGAGGCTGCTGCCTCCATCCATCAGTACCTTGGTGAGCCGCTTCGTGTCGATGATTAGATCAACCATGAGTAGATATCTCCTCAGTTATGGGACACTCTCTGGGTGGTTAGTCTAATCAAACGTTATGGCAGACTCCGACCATCGAAGGAAGGTAGGCGTGGTTAGCTTGGCCATATAGCCTCATGGCGCATGAGCTTCTGGCGACGCTTGGAGTCGTAGGCTGTCGACTCTCCGAAGGTCATGAGGTAGCCATCCAATGTCAAAAAGCCATCATCTTTCCCCTCGACATCATCCGTGGTTGGCTTGGCATCCTTCCCATGCTCCCCCTTGTTGAAGTTTCTAGACAAGAATCGCTTCATGAGGCCATAGTCGGTGACGTTAGGCAGCTCATTGCACTGCTAGGAGAAGCATTAGATGTACCCACGAAGGGTTTCCCTAGCCTTTTGTCAGTAGTTTTTAGATCCTATGGGTTCCAAGGATGCTTGTATGTGCCCTAGAAGTTCCCCACGAAGTTCTCTTTTAGGTCCGCCTAACTTTGGATTCTATTGGGCGGAAGGTGCTCCAACTATGTTCGTGCTGAATCGGCCAGGAATAATGGAAGGTTGTGGATGATGAAATCATCATTATCCACTCCACTGGCTTGGCAAGCAAGCCAATAATCCTTGAGCCACAGTCTGGGGTTTGTTTTTTTGGAGTACTTTGGGATGTTGGTCGGTGGTCGATACCATGGTGAAAAGGCAATGTTGAGGATGTGTCGGCTGAAAGCCTAAGGTCCTGGTAGGTCAGGGCTCAGGCTTTGGTCCTCACTGCTATCGTAGCATCCACCATGACATGGGTGGTAGCCACAACTAGCCCCCTCCCTCGTATCACCGCAAGCACGCCTATGGGCATCAAGGGTGTTGCACGCGTCATAGTAGCGGCCAAGACGCTCATGCACTAGGACCACGATGTGTGGCCTACTGCCTTGTAGCGCCTGGTGGACTGATGCATCCTTGTCAGGTCATGTTGAGACAACAATCTCTTGGCCTGCTGTGTCACCGCACGCTCAAGTAGCGTGTGAATCTTGTGATGGGCCCGATGATCCTCAGGCATCGTGGGCCTAGGAAGCCCTCAGAGCAAGGCTATCATAGCAGTGATGTTCTGGCTTGCTCAAGCAAAGTGTGGGAGCACTTCATCATCCTCGATGATCCTCCAGTTTATGTCGCGGGCCATGGCTCATGCACGCCCACCGTCTCCATGGTGCTCGATTTCTTAATCGAGCTCCGCGCGTTTCTGCTTGAGCTAGAGTCACACTTCCTCAAGCTCCTAGTGTCGGGCCTTCAGCTGGCCCACCCATAGGTGAGGTGGGGCCCCTACATCCCCCTCGACCTCATCATCAAGGTCCTTCGTTGGGGTAGCCTTTTCCTCATGGATGCTTTCAATGTGTCCCTTGGGGGGTACCTGCCATAAAATATTCATGAGAGGGGTGATGGCTCCCCCTACTGGAGTTAGAGGTGGAGGTGATCCCATTTCTCCCACAAGGAGATCATGGAAAGACTCTATGACATATTTGGTCATCCCCACAAACTCATCATTCATGGAGGATGGTGTAGGGTCGAGATGGCGGACTAGAGGAGGGGTGAATAGTCCTTTCTAAAATTAATCGCGTTGGCTAACTGAAACAAGTGCAGAATTAGAACTATCAGTCTAGCTAAGACTACACACCTCTATCTATGTTCTCTAGCACCTTCCAAAGATACTAATTAAGCAACAAAGGTGCCGGGCTAGCTAGAGCTCACCTAACCAATTCTAGGAGCAAGGTCACACAAACCTATGCCACTAGTACTTTAAGCAATAAGGGAGCTCCTACACATGCTAGTAAGCAAAAGCACAAAGCCAACTAAGCTCACTAGCAATGCTCAATAACAAGGCAACCAATGCCAAATTAGAGAGCGCAAATATTTAGCTACACAAACTAAGCAAAGTGACTAACAAGGTTACACAAACCTAATTAGCCATGCAAGGGAGCTACTTCTATGCTACACAAGCAAGAAGGTAACTAGTAAGCTACACAAGCTAACTAATTACAAGAGCAACTACACAAGCACAATGTATGTGAAAGTAATTACAAGCTTGTGTAACGAGGATGCAAACTAATAGGAAGAACAAGGTTGACATGATGATTTTTCTCCCAAGGTTCACGTGCTTGCCAACACACTACGTCCCCATTATGTCGACCGCTCACTTGGTGGTTCGGCAGCTAATTGGCATTACCCGCCAAGCCCGCACGTCGGGCATCACAAGAACCTACCCCAAAAGTGAGGGTAGCTCAATGACACGCTCAACTAGAGTTGCTCTTCGAGGCTCCCCGTAGGGCGAGCACAATGCCCCTCACAAAGCTCTTCTCTGGAGCACCACACAAGCTTCTTGCGGTCTTCGACGGAGACCACCACCAAGCCGTCTAGGAGGTGGCAACCTCCAAGAGTAACAAGCATCACCGGCTTGCAACTCGATTACCTAGTGCCACTCGATGCAACCTCATGATGCAATCACACTAGAATCACTCTCTCACACAATCGAATGATCACTATCAAGTATATGTGAGATGGAGGGCTCCCAAGCACTACTACACAAGCCACCAAGGCTCTAGTGTGCTTGGCTTCTGGCCCAAGGCCGACCATGGCTTCTATTTATAACCCCATGAACAAATAGAGCCGTTACCCCTTCACTAGGCAAAAGTCGGGATGACCGGACACTCCGGTCCGATCGATCGGACGCTGGACCTTAGCGTCCGGTCGTGCGATGCATGCCACGTGTCCCCTGCTTCAAATACTATTTGCCTGATCTCAACGGTCATCTGTCGACCGGACGCAACAGCTTGAACTGACCGGACACAGCAACCCCAACGTCCAGTCATTTCTAGTAAGGTACCAGACATGACCAGACGTGTCTGGTCGATCATTATCGGATGCAGCACCAGCATCTAGTCACACTCTGGCCTTTCTGCTCTGCCTGCATCACCACACGTTACCCTAATCAAACGCACATAGCCAGCGTTTGGTCACTTCCAGCGCCAGCGTCCGGTCGATGACCGACGCCTACACGCTGTCTGTCACCATTGACCGGACGCAGGACCCCAGCATTCGGTCACTGCATGACCAGTGTCCGGTGCACTCTATGAGACCCTGTCTTTTCTATATAGGGTGCCAGTGGCACCGTCGGACTATCCGCACTTCGCCGGTGGAGTTTCAAACCCTTCTAGCCTCCATTTCATCGCCGAGTTGATCCACATCAACTCCAACTTCATCTTCTTTGTAAATGTGCCAACACCACCAAGTGTACACCATCATGTGTATGTGTGTTAGCATTTTCACAATCATTTTCCAAAGGATTAGCCAGTCAACTTGCCATGCCACTCAATCCTAGCGATGATGCAAAGTTAGATCACTCAAGTGGCACTAGATGACCGATATGCAAATAAGTTTGCCCCTCTTGATAGTACAACCATCTATCCTAAACCTAGTCATCAACTTCTCTACACACCTATGACCAGTGAAATGAAATGCCCTAGGTTATACCTTTGCCTTGCACATTCCATTCCATCTCCTCCAATGTTGATGCAACACATGCACCAACATGATCAACAATGATATGATCCACTTCATATCATCACGTGATCATATTGGTTCAGTGATCTTGACATCACTTGCTTTTCACCATTGCCTTTGTCCATCGGTGCCAAGTCTTGCTCAAGCTTCACCACCACGTGGTCCATCGCTCCAAAGCCTCTGACTTGCCCTTCACACTTGCAACCGGTCCATCAAGCCAAGTCTTGTCTTGATCTTCTCCACCTTGATCACATGACTCAATGTCATGTCTCATGTACAATGAGCTCATTCATCATCACATGTGTGAGCTTTGCAACATCTCTAAGCCATTTTCACCTTCATGGCATATGTTGGTCACACATATGTACATGTGGACTAATCACCTATGTATCTCACATAAACACAATTAGTCCACCTAGGTTGTTACTCAATTACCAAAACCACACAAAGACCTTTTAGATGGAGGCGCACGTTGCACCACAAGGTGGCCAACGGTCTCTGTGGCGTTGTGTAGACCGAGCGGGAGCATCGTCGAGGCAATCCGGATGAGGTATTCCAGGGAGAGCGGCTCTCCTCTGGCAAGCTGCACCATGACATTGGCAAACAATAAGGTGGCATGGGTCCTCCTGAGACGGTCGGAGTCCTAGGAAGGCACCGAGCTAGCAATCTAACCTCCTATAGTCGAAGCCGAGGAGCTGGTCGCCTTGAGGGTGTGGGCCTCTGGTGCATGTAGCTGTAGCTCCTTAAGTGCCTCAATCATCATGTCGAGGTTGGTGGAGTGGAGAGGTTGGATGGTGGCAGGAGCCAGCGCCAACTCTCCCTCCATTGTGACGATGAAGTCCAAGTCCCTAAAGCGCACATGCACGCTCAGGACCTAGCTAACACTGTGACTAGCCATCCGAGGCCTAGTGTGGATGTTGAGATGCGTAAAAGGCCCCTACCTAGCACGCCAACTATCGGTGTTTCGAGTTACCCCCAATAAGTAAATTTCTAGTATTGTGCGTCTGGCTCAAATGGTGTGCTTAGAGGATACGAGGTTTATACTGGTTCGGGCAGAATGTCCCTACGTCTAGTTCATCACTACTGCTCATGTTACTAGCACTAAAAGTTTATAGTAGGGGTTAGAAATGGGAGGGAGAGGGATAGGTCCTAAGTCTCTAGTGAAAAGAGTGAATGGGTGCCGAGAGCTCCGTTGCTACTCAGTCGTGTGCTTATGTTGTGTTCTGGTCAGTTCGAGGTTCAATGGGTTTGTGGTGGTTCGATCGGGTCTAGCCTGGATCAACCCAATGCCCCCTAATGGGGCATCCTACTTTCTCTTTTATAGCCCAAGGGAAAGCACTGGTTATAACTGAGGGAAAAGAGAAGAACTAGAGAGAGAGCCAAAGGCCCTTAGGGTCATCGGGTCCTTCTCCTTCATGTGGGTCTTGCCGACACAGTAGATGTCAATAGGGATGGCATGATGTCGTGGTCTTGTCCATCACTGGCACCATGCATAGGCATCATCTACCGATCATGGCGCTCTGCCCCATCTTAGTGGACGTCGTGGTGAACTGACGTGCCTGTCAGTGTTCGTACGAGGATTAGGCAGAACAGTACCGGTATGCTCGATGCTGTTCTTGATGTGGATCCTTAGGTATGGCCCGTTGTGGCCGTGGGTTACATCAGGGGGTGCCAGTCTCTTCCTTGGCATCAAAGTTTTGACCTAGTTTCATACGCTTGGACCTAGAATGGTTGGCGCTGGTATGGGTCTCCGTCAGATGAGATGGAGCCTACGACCTTAGGGTCAGGCGAGGTAGAGCCCATGGCCTTGGGGTCAAGCGAGGTGGAGTATGAGCCCAAGGGTTAGATGAGATGGAGCCCGTCACCTTAGGGTTGGGCGAGGCGAAGCATGAACTCAAGGGTTAGGCAAGGTGGAGCCCGCAACCTCTGGGTCGGGCAAGGTAGAGCGTGAACCTAAGGGTCGAGCGAGGCGAGGCACAAACCCAAGGGTCGGGTGAGGCGGAGCCCTCCCCTAGTGGTCGGCTGAGACAGAGTCCGCCCCCATAGGTTGGGCGAGGTGGAGCGCGAACCCAAGGGTCAGGCGAGGCAGAGCTCGCGGCCTTGGGGTCAGGCAAGGCGAAGCGTGAACCCAAGGGACGGGCAAGGAAGAGCTCATGGCCTCAAGGTCAGGCAAGGCGGAGCCCTCCCCCAGAGGCCAGTTGAGGTAGAGCATAGACCCAAGGGTCAAGCGAGGCAGAGCCCATGGCCTCAGGGTCAAGCGAGGTGGAGCCCTCTCCTAGAGGTTGGGTGAGGCAGAGTCCTCCCCCAGAGGTCAGGCGAGGCAGAGCTTGCACGCCTAGGGGTCAGTTGGAGCTATAGTCATGCTATTGACTGCTTAGATGAATCAATGTTGATGATCATTAGCTCTTCCTCTTTAGGTACCCTAGTATTGGTCCTCAACACAAAGGAACATAGGAAACCATTGGAAGAACAGTAAGATGGAAGCATCAAAGGAAACCAAAATGTTGAAGATCTTACCGGTGACCCTAGCGTTCGACTCCGCTAATTGCGCCTGAACCATGTTCGCTTTCGCCTCCATGGTGGAGAGGGCGGCCTAGGAAGTATCTAGGGCAAACTCTAGTTGCCCATTATGACGGGTGGCCACAGAATAGTGGTCAATTGCCGCATTCCACTCATGGTGGAAGCACCACGTGTTATCTCCATTGTAGGAGTCGGCGGAGTCAGAGGAAGAGGCCGCTTGCGCTACCAAATGGGCATCACGAGTAGTGCCAGAATGATCCCCACTACAACATCAAACAGATAAGCAAAGGAAGACAAAAAACCAAGATATATTTGACCTTACCCCTGAAGACAAAGGCATCGACAGGAAGGAACATTTTCCTCTAGGAGGTCACCATCAACGCGCTTGCTGTGGTCCATGCTTCTCCAAATGTGGTTTCGAATGTAAGGGTAAGGGGAATAGAAGTTGCGCGATGATGAGAGCAGAGGCATAATAGATATGATCCCTCGAGTATCCTTTAGGGGTATATTTATAGCCAGAGTGGGTCACTGATGGATATTTTTGAGTTGTGAAAAAATAAATTTTGATTCATGAAAGACGGAAGGCCATCTCGGATATCAAGGAGACCGCGTGTGGCCTAATAAGGGGGCAGCAGTTACAGAAACAGCGAACTTGAAGACTCTATTCATCAAGATTGATTATAGTTTCATTCGAATCCGGACATGGATGTAAAATGCTATCCACTGTAGTTTTGTGTTTCTAGACACATCCTAGAGGCAAGCCCTAGGATTGATTAGTTAGAATTCGATCGATCTAAAAGCTAGATTGGCTGATTGAGAATGGCTGATTAACTCAAAAATATTATGAGTGTGACAGTTGACAAGGGTAAGATGGATTTGAAGAATGGGCATCAACTAGACTTGAGAAGTAGCAAAAGATCAGCTATAAGCATGAGTCGAAATTGGGGAAGAATTGGCTCAAGAGGTCAGGAAAATGATCACCAACAGATGACCGAATGCCATGATCTCCAATTATCCTTGGTCAAGGAGGGGCCAATGATGTGAGAATGAAAAAGCCCATGAAATAATTTTGGAATAAAATCATTTTATCCCAAAATTGGGGGGCCTGTGTTGACATCGAAATTTAGTTCAAGATGGGGAGTCCCTAAGGACAAGAAATTATCAAGGAAAGCTAAAAATTTCAACAAGATTGGCTAACCAAGTTACCGTCGAGATGAAGCCATCATATTAGGGGAATAGTCCCCACTAGCAAGAATGACAAGGCACAAAGCAAGAAGACACTTCAAACTTCATAGAAGGGAAAGATTGGAGTCCAAGTTATCTTAAATTAGGAAGTTTTGATTTTCTCTTTCAAGTTTATAACCGATCTTATTCGACCAGGACTCTATTGATGGTAGTTAACAAACATTATAAATCATCAATATAACATGCATAAGGGCATAAATATAATCATCAACGAAGGTCTAGGGGTTTAAACTAAGCATTCCATGAGTTTTAGGTGAATCTATATTTTCTATAGGGTTTATCCTAGAAAGCTATCAAGGTGGACCTAGATGTCAGAGTTAATTGCACTTATCACCGTATGAAATAGACAATAGAAGGTTCTAGAAGACTCGAGAGAACTCCACATCCAAGGTAGAGAGGCAGAGGCTAGGCAGGTGGGGATGCCCGGCCCCACCTATAGGCCCGTCTAGCCCCTAGGGCCCACTATCAGCCTCCACATCGCAATGTCAGGTTCTCCATCACCTCCTAGGTTGCATCTACTGCCGTCCTTTAAGTTGGTTTGATCCAAGGGCTCACTATGGACGCTCTGGCCTATTATACATCAGCCCCTACCACCCCCTACGCATAATTGATAAGTCATTTGAGAAGACTAGGAACCCTAATCATCCTTAGAGCTCCATCATATTCTAGGACATAGCTAGTTAGGCTAGGTCTAGAGGGAGGCAAGCAGGCTTCGCTTGGATTCCTGATCTTGTCAAGAGCAGTGGTTTGGTATAATCTTTGTACCCCCTCTCTTTTAGTATCTCCATTACGTTTATATGCTAGCTACAATTGTTATAACAATATTAGTATTCATCTTATTGATGTTCTTGTTATAATATTCATGGTCTACTTGGATTATATGCTTAGTATAGTTGGATTATCATCATGTTTATGCATAAGTTCGTATAGCGCTCACTCTAAGGTGCCATGGGTGAGTGGTCGACATTGTGTAAGTGTTGTGCTTATATGTTGTTTACCTACAAATATACCCTATATTCTAGGTCATGTGGTAGATCGCGGATGTGACACTCCTATTGAGTCCTTTGTAGTCCACTCCCTGAATGTAGGTGCACATAGGATGTGGTTACAAAGGAAGACAAGTATTGTTCTTAATCTTCCTTAGTAATATCTCTTATGTGTAGATATGAAGATGACCTTAGCAATGACTACTAGGTATAATTGCACTAATCAATGTATGCTTTGATTTGTAATTAAGAATGACTTGGGAATTATTCCTCTAATGTTCTACCTGACCATGCTAATGCCATAGAAAGGAGTACTCTGAGTGATTTATCATTATCATTGATCAATACTTATCATTTATATATATTATCCTATGACTTACCCCTGTTATGAGTAGAATATTGGTTATGGTTTACTTCTCCATCAATAGTATAAGTTATCAATATATGTCCATGCTAGACCTTCCCTGTGGTAAAAATATAAATAATGATACCTGAAATACTCTCAGATGAATTGCTACAATGGTATATTATTTATGCGCTTGCAGATCCTTTTCATTCATATATTTATATATTCTTCTTAGTCACATACAATGATAAGAACTATTTAGTATTATTCTAGTAATAATGCTATGTACTACCAACAAGCATCTCTAGCATCATCACTAGGGATGACAACCTAGTAAAGTAATGTTAGGAGATATAGGTTTATAATAGGTGGCTACTAAAATAAGTGACAAGGTTAATAAATACCAACAACCATTTCTAGCGCCATTGCCAGGGAAGGTAGCTATGCAAAGGAAGTATTGATAAACTTATACTTATTGATGTGATCGAAATAACCATTGGCCTCTGCTCAAATAGGCTAACCCTTGTGTTGTCTACTTTTGTATCTTATGCAGGGTAATGTATGACCTAGTTTTGACCTTCCGACAAACTACGTTGACAATCTAGAAGCATTACTTAAGAGAGCTAAGGCAAAACTCAAGAAAGTTTTAGCTTTAGAGTCGGAAGACAACCAGATAAGGCTGAAGCTTAACACCTAGAATTTGAAGCCATGGCTAACAAGACACTCCATGAATTCTCTGCTCCAACTATAGCCAACATCCATACTAGACCAACAGTCAATGTTGGAGACTAATGGATTCGACCTCAAGCCAGCCCTCATCAACATGGTACAAGCAAGCCAGTTTTGTGGAAAGGCACATGAAGATATGAGTGCACATCTCCAACACTTCCTAGAGATTTGCAAGCACTTTCACCATCAAAGGAGTGACCCAAGATGCCAGTATTACTTTGTCTCTTCCCATTCTCACTCTTGGGGAAGGTGAAGCAATGGTTCTATGCCAACAAAGATAGAAACACTACATGGAAAACTGCTCCACTACCTTCCTAGCAAAGTTCTTTCCCACAGTCAAGACTAATGCTCTACATGGGAGAATCTCAAGCTTTCAACAACAACATTAGTTGGTGTTTTCGAGTAAACACCAATGAGTAAATTTGTATTATTGCAGCGTCTCGCCCAGATGGTGTGCTAAAAAGACATAAGGTTTATACTGGTTTGGGTAGAATGTCCCTAGGTCTAGTTTGTGGTGCTGCTACTATGTTATTAGCACTGAAAAGTTCATAGTAGGGGTTACAACATGGCGAGAGAGGGATAGGTCCCAAGTCTCTGATGGAAAGATCGAATAGGTGCCGAGAGCTAGGTCACTGCTCAGCTATGTGTTCGAGGTTCGATGCTAGTGGTTCTGCTATGATGTGGTGTGATGTGCGATGCGGTGAATTGATGCCCCTTAGTGGGGTGCCTTGTTTTCCCTTTTATAGACCAAGGGAGAGCATGGGTTATAGATGGGAGAAAAAAGGAAAAACAAGAGGCAAAGGAAGTCCTTTCAGGGTCATCATGGAGCTTCCTTTTCCTCCATGCGGGCCCCAGCTGACATGGTAGGTGGTGACTAGGGATAGCCTCACGCTGGGTGCCTATCTACTGACCATGACAGGGCCACGCTGGGTGCCGGTCCTCTAGCAATGCCATGCCCTGCCATTGTCAGTGGGTCGTCATGGAGTAGGCAGCACAGTGACCACGCGTCCGTCACTATGGGCGATGTGAGTTCCCTAGAATGACATGTCGCGGGGATGGGTCGTGCTAAGGTGTGACCGCTCCCTGCACGACTCTAGAAGTTTAACCTTGGGTCACACTTTATGGACCATAGTGGTTGTCATGAGCTTCCATAAGGATCCATGCCCGAGGGCAAATGATGGCGCCCACAACACTGTAAGGGAAATGTCGGTGCCTACAACACTGTTTGGGCTCTAACATGCCTGGAAGGTCGCAAAGCACCCTTCTGGCATGGCCTAATGGTACTTTCCTGCAAGTGTGCACGGTATGGTCCTCAGTATTATGGTTGACTTTGAGTGCCTTGTCTTATCTGCTCCACGTGTTGTTGTAAAGGAGTCACGCACAGACATCGGGTGAGGCGGAGCCTGCCCTTAGACGTCGCGTGAGGCAGAGCTAGTCGAGCCAACCCTCGGGGGTTGAGTGAGGCAGAGGCAGCTCTTATACGTCGGGTGAGGTAGAGCCAGCCCTTGGGAGTCAGCCGAGGTAGAGCTAACCCTTGGGGGTCAGGCGAGACGGGCCCATGGCCGCAGCGCCCACCGAGGTGGAGCCAACCCTGAGGGGTCAGACGAGGCATGGCCCATGGCCTTGGTGGCTAGATGAGGTGAAGCCCGACAAATGGTGTAGTCGAGCTCTTTGATTGCGCAGACAAATCAATGTTGATGGTCATTAGCTCCTCCTCTTAGGTACCCTAGTATTGGTCCCCAACAAACATGATGAATCTGTCCCTAAGGTATGGGAACGCTTTCAAGATTACATTGCTGAATGTCCCCATCATGGGATGGAGAATTGGCTACTCATGTAGATTTTCTACCATGTGTTGACCAATAGTACCCGTGAGACTATGGATGCTGCTGCTGTAGGTGCATTCCTGTCACTCATCATACCAGCTACAATAGCTCTTGTGGAGAAGATGGCCTCCAACCAAGGTTAGAATGAAGAACGTCTTTAGACTTGCAAGAGAGGGGGGGTATTCAACAACTCAAGGAAGTAGACATGCTGTCTACCAAGATGGACCTACTGATGAAGAAGCTCAAAGATCAAGCCAATGAGAATCAAGAAGTCATGCACATTTATGATTCCCGCATGACGTGTGAAGAGTGTGGAAACACTAGGCATTTAGGGAGCAACTGCTCTGAGACCCATGAGGATGTGAACTTCATCAATAACAGCAATTATTGTCCTCAACAAAATCAAGGATGGAATCAGTAACAGAGACCGAACTACCAAGGTAACTACCAAAGTAACTATCAAGGTAATAATTTTAATAGTTTCAATCAACCATCCTTGAGAGAATTAATTGCTGGCCAATCCAAACTTATAGAGGGATTATCTAGAAAGTTAGCTACCAATGATAAAATTCTAGAGAGCATAAATAATAGAAAGGATGGCTTTGCTTCTACCATTAAAAACCAATGTAGCTTTAATAAAATGGTAGAATCACAAATAGCTCAGCTGGCAGCTGTTGTTCCTCCGTTTGATAAAGGTAAGATTCCAGTGCAACCAAAAGATCTAGAAACTGCAAATCTTGTCGACATTCACAATGCAGCTTACTACTACACAGAACCATTGATGGGAAGGTGGATAGATTATGCCTTGCCTGAAAAGAAAGGTGATTTAGGAAGACCTGTCATCCCGATCGCCATTGGACCACACATTTTCCAAGAAGCTGTCTATGACTTCGGAGCAAGTATCAACATCATGCCTAAGGTAATCTATGATAAAATTAATGAAGATACTTTGTTATACACAAATATGCGTTTGCAGCTTGCAGATCAGTCAATCTACTATCCTAAGGGAGTTCTTGAAGATGCCATTGTTCGAGTGGGATAATCATATGTTCCCATAGACTGTAGTTTTGAAAACATGTGGAGATGTAAGGGCACCCATTATCTTGGGCCGACCTTTCCTAAGCACCACAAAAGACATTATCTACATGGATAGTGCCAAGATCTGCTTTACAATCAAGGATAGAAAGGAGAAGTTTTCTTTCAAGAATCACATACATCACTCTCCTAGACATCCACAAACGTCGTACCTGTCCGAAGATACAATAGTGACCAAGAAGAAGAACAACATGAGAAGGAGGAAGAATAAAGTCAAGCAACCACAAGAAGAATCAATCAACATGATCAATACACTCAGATCAGAGTATGACCACCTCCTCGCTTCACCATTCCTTGCTAAGAAGGATGATCTAGGCGTACCCACAATCGAGTGTACTATTGGACAAAAAATCTTCCACAAGACCTTCTGTGATATTGGATCGGGTGTTAATATAATGTCCAAGGTAACATATGGATATTTATTTGGTAACGAACCTTTGTTCCCTACATATATGCAATTGTAGATGGCAGACCAATCAATCTAATTCTCGAAGGGAATAGCGAAAGATGTCATGGTAATAATACATGATCATTATGCCCCTATCGACTTCATGGTTCTAGACATGGGTGAAGAAGAATATGATACACCTATCATATTGGGAAGACCGTTCCTCAACACCACCAATGCGATCATCTACGTCGGATCTAGACAAGTCCACTTCCAATTCCCTAGAGAAAAGGTATGATGTTACTTTAATAGTTAAACCACTTATGAGCAGCCGAAAAAGTCCTACTTCAGGAGTAGACGTCGATCATCCTGAAACCAAAAGAATCAACTCCTAAAGAATGAATGGGAGGAAGATGAAGAACCTGAAGAAGTTGTGAAATATGAACCCACTCTGCTAAGGTCATGTCCGCAGATGAAGCAGCTGTGGAAAGAAAAGGCAACAATATCTAAGTAACTATCACAAGAGGTGCAAGCATCAAGGTCTCCATCCACAGGATCAACAGATGCACCTGAAGAATAAAGGGATTTTCTCTAGTAGAGTCCTGTCCGGAGGACTTAAAAATCTGAACCCTCACCGGGAGGTAACATCAGTAGTTATCCATATTTACTTTCTAGCATTGCGTGAATTACTTTTCACTTTAGCATATTTACTTTTCTACATTAGCATTGCATTTAGAAAAGTAAGATAAAAGTTTCATGACTGCATTACATCATTGCATCATAAAATCTTAAGCCCCACGTGAGTAATTTTACGGTGTGTAAAAGCCCATAGGAATATTCACTATGGTGGCATAAAAATTTAAAAATACCACACATACATATTTCTTGCATACATATAAAAATAGAAAATCCAAAATGATATTAGAAAGACATCCTGTTAAAATTCTGTCAATACAAAAATATTTCTAAACCTCAGGAATGACTAATCTCCGGATGGCTGACCGCTAACCCTTTTATCCTAATCCATTCCACAGGTTTTGGTATTCTTGTTGATATTTTGTAGGATGATGCACCTAGATCAAGAGCAAATTCAACCGGTTGTCTTCATCTCATTCTATCCCGAGATGAGAGGGACATCTGGTGGCAAATCTGCTCTAAAAAGGATCACTCAACTTCAACATTCGAACGCACCAACATCTAGCTTGGGGGAAGGCATCCCCATGTATCTAGCTAAGTATTTCTTTCCCTTTTGTTTTATTATTTCTAAGTCATAAAAAGATGCATAACAAACTAAAAGCAAAATAAAAATTTATATTTGTATTAGCTATATATATAATAGTAAGGTGTGATCTTAAAAATGAAAGCAAAATAAAAAAGTATGTGTCTAGTTTTCTATTTTTAAGAGCTAAATAAATGGACTCTAAGGATAATCTCTTACAATGGAAATGATGAATATTTGCTCTACCATAATTCTTTTCAAGCACCTAGTTTTTAGCCTTGAATTCTCCCGAGTTTTGGATACGACTGTTTTGATAAAAGAATTTACTCTGAACTTGAAACTCATGGATAGCATATGCTTGATCTAAGTCTAGGTAATTGACGGATATAATATGAGAAGGTCTAAGCTGTTGTTTATCTTGTTCCAGGTGATACAAAAGTTCTAGAGATTTATCTTTTGAAAAATATGAAAATCTTACATGATGAGCTCCTGTATGACAAAGCTTAAATTCCTACCAAAGCCATATATGATATTTAAACTAGAAAAACTTCAACATATATGCTATTTGTTTTGCATTGAGTTTAGTCAAGCTTTGTTGACCCTTATGAGAGGTTTGTCATGCTCTTAAAATCAAGATCATGTACACACCACCCACATATGCACTACTCCTACACTAGGGGTAGGCGCAATAACATACCATTCAATCTAGATCCACCCAAAAATGTTTTGCTCCTACACCGGGAGAGAACACCAAAAATATTCTTGTTAGGATATCCACCAAATAAATGCTCTAAGTTCTTGTTGCTATCTCTCAAAAGTTTTGTTGCAGAAAAGAGACATGGGGCTATGCAAAAGTTATTCATAAAAAAAGAAAAAAAGAAAAGAAAAAATGGATAAGTGTCCTAGACATTGAAAACAATGGGTACTCATATGCCCGCCTGAAAAAAAAAGAAGAGAAAAAAATGAATAAGATAGCCCATGTTTTCTTGCAAAGTTGTTTCCAAGTTTTAAATGAGAGGTATGTTTTCAAGGGGCATAGTAGAAATAGTTTAGCCACCATATATATCCACCACATACATCCTCACACATGCACATCTTGATTTGATTGTATGACTCAACTCTCTTTGGATCCAAGGTTTGACTTTACAATATATGTATTGCAAGTCTGCTCTTTTATGCCTTTTTCTACTCCTATGAGCTCCACATAAGCTTTAGTTGTAGGAAGAAAGAAAGGCATAACATCATTATTGCCTTGGTGAGAATCCACAAATGCCACATATATTGAGAGACTTGAGAGTATCATACAATGGAAGCTCTAAGATTTATTTTTAAAACCTATAAAAACTCCAGAATAATGGTTGAAACAAAGAACTTGAGACATAGTGCTTGGCTTAATCATTCTATCTTTCAATTGCTCAAGACCCAAGTGAAGGCTGAGAAGCCTCATGGTTGAAGGTAATATGGGTAAGTTTGAAAGTCAGATCAGTTTGCTTTAATCCAGAGGAGAATTCTTGTTTGAACACATGTGTACTTTTGAGGAGTGAAAGTATCGAAGCAACTCCTGATCCATTTAATGAATTTAGCTTTGCTAAGGGACTAGCAAAGGTTAAGCTTGAGGAAGTTTGTTGATGGTAGTTAACAAAGATTATAAACCATCAATATAACATGCATAAGGGCATAAATATAATCACCAACAAAGGTCTAGGGGTTTAAACTAACATTCCACGAGTTTTGGTGAATATGTATTTTCTGCAGGGTTTATCCAGAAAACAGACAAGGTGGACCTAGATGCCAAAGTTAATTACGCTTATCTGCCATGAAATAGACACTAGAAGGTTCCAAAGGACTTGAGAGAACTCTGCGTCGAGGCAGAGAGGCAGAGGCTGGCAGGTGGGGCCGGTTGGCCCCACCTACAAGCCACCGGGACCCTAGGGCTCACTTTCAGCCTCCACATCGCAATGTCGGTTCTCCACCGCCTCTTAGGTTGCATCTACATTGTCCTTTAAGTCAGTTTGATCCAAGGGCTCTTAATGGATGCTCCGGCCTATATATATAAGCCTCTGTCACCCCTAGGAAAAATTGATAAGTCATTTGAGAAGACAGAAACCCTAACCATTCTTAGAGCTCCATCATATTCTAGGGCATAGCTAGTTAGGCTAGGTCTAGAGGGAGGCAAGCAGGTTCACTTGGATTTCTGATCTTGTCAAGAGCGTGGTTTGGTGTAATCTTTGTACCCCTTCTCTTTTGTATCTCCATTACTTTTATATGCTAGCTACAATTGTTATGACAATATTAGTATTCATCTTATTCATGTTCTTTGTTATAATGTTCATGGTCTACTGTGATTATATGCTTAGTATAGTTGGATTATCATCATGTTCATGCATAAGTTCATATAGCGCTCACTCTAAGGTTGTGCCTAGATCTATTTATCAGTGCTTTTCTGGTTTCCCAAAAACTTGAAATGCCCCCATCATACTATGTAATTCTATCGCAGACCAACATGATAGAAGGCGGTAGTATAATTCTAGGGAGGAGGCCCATTATGTTGGTGTTTCAAGTTACCACCAACGAGTAAATTTCTAGTATTGCGCATCTGGCTCAGATGGTGTGCTTAAAGGACACGAGGTTTATACTAGTTCAGGCAGAATGTCCCTACGTCCAGTTTGTCATTGTTGCTCATGTTACTAGCACTAAAAGTTTGTAGTAGGGGTTACAAATAGGTGAGAGAGGGATAGGTCCTAAGTCTCTGGTGGAAAGAGTGAATAGGTGTCAAGAGGCTCGGTTGCTCCTCAGCCGTGTGCTTGTGTTGTGCTCTGGTCGGTTTGAGGTTCGATGGGTTCATGATGGTTCGATCGGGTGTGGCCTCAAATGATCGATCCCCTTCGTGGGGTGCCCTACTTTCCCTTTTATAGGCCAAGGGAAAGCATGGGTTATAGCAGAGGGAAAAAGAAGAACGAGAGAGAGCAAAAGGCCTTCAAGATCGCCAGGTCATTTTTATCCTTCATGTGGGTCCCGTTGACCCTGTAGATGTCAACAGTGATGGCTCCTTGTCGTGGCCCTATCTATCACTAGCGCCATGTGTAGGCATCATCTATCAGTCATGGCGCTCTACTCTATCCTAGCAAATGTCATGGTGAACTAACGTGCCTATTAGTGTTCATACGAGGGTTAGACAGAACAGCACCGGTACACCCAATGGTGTTCCTGATGTGAATTCTTAGGTATGGCCCATCATGGCCGTGAGTTACATCAAGGCATGCTGGTCTCCTCCTAGGTGTTAGAGCTTTGACCTAGGCCCATACACTTGGACCTAGAGTGGTTGACGGTGGCATGGGTCTCCATCAGGCGAGATAGAGTCCGCGGCCTCAGGGTCAGGTGAGGCGGAGCCCTCCCCTAGAGGCCGGGTGAGGCAGAGCCCGTGGCCTTAGGGTCGGGCGAGGCAAAGCCCTCCCCTAGAGGCCAGGTGAGGTAGAGCTCATGGACTTAGGGTTGGGCAAGGTAGAGTGCAAACCTAAGGGTCGGGCGAGGCAGAGCGCAAACCCAAGGGTCGGGTGAGGCAGAGTGCAAACCCAAGGGTCAGGTGAGGCAGAGCCCGCAGCCTTGGGGTCAGGCGAGGCGGAGCCCTCCCCCAGAGGCTGGGCGAGGTGGAGCACAAACCTAAGGGTCGGGCGAGGTAGAGGGCAAACTCAAGGGTCGAGCGAGGTGAAGCCCTCCCCTAGAGGCTGGGCAAGGCAGAGCACAAATCCAAGGGTCAAGCAAGGTAGAGCACAAACCCAAGGGTTAGGCAAGGCAGAGCCCATGACCTCATGATCGGTTGGAACCGTAGTCACGCTCTTGACTGTTTGGATGAATTAATATTGATGACCATTAGCCCCTCCTCTTCGGATATCCTAGTATTGGTCTCCAATAGTAGCCCCTGAGCCTACTGAGGAGTAGAATACTCCTTTAGAGGCTTTTTTCTGAATGGAAGGACTCTGAGGGCCTTGGCCTTCTTTTGTCACCCATGGCGTGATAAGGGGATGATGATTCCTTTTCGTCGAGATCAGACCCCTCGGGCGTATAGCCGTGAGATCTGGTAGGTCGGAGAAGGTCTTTCTTGATTTCGACCCCTATGGGGGCCTATCGTTCTACAACCAAGCGTTTGGCCTTTGTGCGAGTCCAACTTTCCTCGAGCCCCCACCCATAGCAGGGGTTTGGTCATGGATTGGCTCGTCTTCATGATTGTCTTCCCTCAAGTGTTTTTTTGATAAAAACGAGGGGCCGAGCCATGCCATGATTTTCCTCTATAGACGAATCATGGTGTTCGATGAGCTGTTAATGGGCTAGTCTGTAACACCCTAGGTGTTAGGATTTCACTTTTGCACTTGCATTGCATGTGCCTAAGCATCATTCATTCATATATGAGCATAAGCATATGAAGTTCATCTCAATCACCTTATTTTTGTACATATGATGATAGCTATATGCATGTATATGCTTGCCATTATGTGTGACCAATGTATGAAATGCTTGTGGGACCTTAGGGGTACCTTAAACATGATTATAATGTCACATGGAACAACTTTGGTATTCATGACTTGGACCAATTTGGCATCTAAGTCATGGTTATAGTGTAAGTTACCATTTTCAAGTTGTATGTTTGACTTAAGTTGAACTATAGCATAGATTATTTGCATGGTAGTGCACCCTTAAGCAAAGTTGTAGTACTAGACTAAAGTAACAACTTTTATTTTTGGGTCAAGAGCTAATTCAGTGCCTAACATGGTCAAATAGGTCTCACAAGAATCAACAAAATACTATTTTCAAACATAGAAATTTTGCTAAGTGTTAATTGTGATTTTAGTTTCAAGTGACCAACTTTGAAGCTTTGCAATTTGAAAACCATGGCGAATTAGATGTTACTCCCTAAATCAAAGTTGGAGTTTACATGTAACTCTACAACTTTTATTAATGGAGTTTTTGCTAACTCGCCATGGATTAGGAGTAATAATGGCTTGAACATGCGCTGTCAGATGGCCTGATGGCCGATTTGAACCAGGCGCTGTGTGTCGTCAGTGGCCGACCATGCTAGGTCACGGCCACCATGTGGTGGCCATACACTAGTGACGGCCGAGCTGGTCGGGCCAACGCGCAGACAAGAGGGTCACGTCCCTGCCGCTCCACTCCTACTCGCACACTCCTCTCTCTCGCCCGCGCATGCAGAGCCAGCAGCATCGCCACTGTTGCCATCGCCACCATGAGTTCACTAGGCTCATGCACAGCCATCATTGCTCCATTGTCCAATTGCTCATGTTAGTAGCTTCGCCTTGTTCCTCTCTACCATCTCGACCCACAAATTTCACCGCTCGATTCAAGGTGAGGCCATAATCAGAGTCGCCGTGCTTGCCATGGCTGAGGTGGGCCACCAAGCACGAGCTCGCCATGGCCAGCCACAACATGTGCACCTCCACTCCTTCTCTCCCTCATCTAGTCTTCACCATAGGAACTAGGATCTAAACCCATCATCCTTTTTAGTTGCTATCGCTGGGTTGCGCCAGAACGCACCGCTGCTCCCACCGCGGCCGCCATGGCCACCGTGTCATGCAAGCTCGTCGTTGCCAAGCTAGCCTATTACCTCCCTCCTCTCTCACGCACCTTAGGATGAGTAACCATAGATCTAGCAGATGCCATGATGGAGACTCACCTCTCACCGCCGTCTAGCCAAAATGCCGAGAGCGCCACCATGCTCTGTGCGCCACCGCAGCGGCATGCACTCGGTCGAAGCTTGCTGCCGCCTCACCGGAACCCTAACCATCCTAGATAGCTTCATTAGTTTACCATGAAGCTATGATGCACCTCGTTTGAGCACACTATGGCCGGAGAACGCTGGCGTACCAACGTGCCACCTCCACTGTCCGCCATTGTCACCGGCGAGGGTGCTCTAGTGCACCACTGGTCCAACAAGGGGCACCACTAGGCATGGGGGAGTGCGGGGAGTGCAACTATGATGACGCTACCACCGGAGACCTCATCGTCGATGAGCTATCGCTGGTCAAATGCCGCCTCTATTCTGTTTCGCTGATGGGTGGGTCGCGTTGACCGCGAGCCCCATCTGTCAGTCTGGGTGTTGCTTTGATTTTCTTATCTTTTTTCACAGATTTGAATACCAATTTCAAAAATTTCATATCTAGAGCTAGGAGTGTCCAAATTGAGTGAACCAAATTTTGTTGGATTCCTCATGAAGTGTAGTATTTGATAAAAATATGAAATGCACTGTTTCTAGTATTTTTCTAGGAGAATAAAATAGAGCTAGATAAATACTTTTTAAATGTTTTCCATCTTGTAAAATGCATAACTTGAGCTAGGAAACTGATAAAATGTGATTCCAATTTTTTGATCTTGTGTTGACATGCTCTAGCTAAGAAAAATACTAAAACTATAGTAAGCATGCTTGGAATATGGTCTTCCTATTTAATCCTAAATAATTGCTAGTTTCTAGTGAAAATAAATGAGGTAAAAATACATAAATAATGATCATGCAAATTTTTACAGTGTTATGGTACTAGGATGCATGTAAGAAAAATATGAAATCTATCGTTTGACACTTTTCACTAGGCTAAACTATTTTTTGCTAAAATAAGCCTATGCAATTTGTTATTTTTGTAGAGATGGCTATATTTACCCAAATGGCATGAAATTTGTATAGTAGACTTATGGGAACATAAGTAGGCTACTGTAATTCTATCAAAATTTATGGTGCACCTTTAATATATTTTCCATATTTCACCTTAGTGTCCAAATAAATTAATAAATGCATTTAAATAATTTACTTGGGCTTGACCATCATGTTTTCTAGAGTGTGTATAATGCCTATGAACTATTGGTACCATTGGTTGTGCCCAAATTTGATTGCTTATTTTTAGTGAAATATTAATTTCTCTATAATTCAATTTTAGTGACCATTTCGACAGTTTCGGTTGTGAAGTAAATTGCATGGGTAAAACAATATTTGCTATGAATATTGTCAATAACAAAGTTGTAGATAACTTACTTATCTTGCTTGTGTCAAATTTTCATGGCAATAGGCTAAATGGTTTGAGAGTTATAGTTGTTAGAAGTTGGTCTCCAGAAATGCTTATTCTCTAAAAATTTCTAGATAGACCTAGGAAGTTTACCGATTTTGACTAGGATAGTGGTTGAATCACCTTTTGGTGATTAAATTAAAGTTGTAGGAAGTTTTATAAGCTTTCCATAAAGTCCAAGATAATAGTGTTTGGTTCAGTAGAACTCCAGATATAACCAAATTAAGTAGCTGCTATTTACAACAGGAAATGACTAAGTCAAGTATAGTTGTTTGTCTTATGTGATGCTTGTGTAGATGCTTAGGCTAATTGAGATTAGTTGTTAGCTACAGGTTCTAGGCCTCTTACTAATGATGAACAACTTTACCTTAGGTTGCTAGAACTTGGTGAGTGTATGTTTCTTGTATTATAGGAGAGATATGCACCTATTCAGTAAAAATCAACAAGAAGAAAGTTATACATCTACTTGGTCAACGAGTGTTAAACTTATCATGCACCTTGTGGATAACCATTCTCATGCATACACAATTTATCATACCATCTCATTTCTTATGCATTCTCATTCATGGAACTCATTTGTGCATATGCATACAATAGGTTCCCCGGAAGGAGTGATGCTTCTTGAGTTCGAACCCGAGCAGCAGGGGAGCAGCACGCAACCCAGGAGCAGGAAGTTCAAGTGAAAGGAGGAGTCAACGTAGAAGATCTCCCAAAGTGTCCTAACCACTAACCTTCCTCATTCTTGAAAGGCAAGCCCCAAGGCATTATAAGCCTCCTATGTTTTTATAAATATCACTTGCGTCCTTTATATTTGATGCATTAGGTTATAAGAGTTGATTAGAACCACTTGCTGCATATATTATCCTTGTCTAGATAAATATATCTTGAATCCTTGGTAGGTCTAGGATCAAATTGATGCTTATCCTTGCTTAGTCTGATAGAACTCAGGTGATTTCCTGTCACCTGAAACATATACGTAGATAACTGATCACGGTTGGCTATAATTGCTATCATGGAAATAACCATGTGTTGATGAATAAAAAGGAGATCGGGTAGGATTGTGATAGAGAAGCACAAGGCATGGAGGTCTTGGTGCCTATTTATCCCTATCTATGTCAGTTAAGGACCGATTCGCTGTATGTCCTTATGTCAAGTTGAACGCATGCCTAGCACTTAGTTGGCTGGATAAGTCGTTTCTATCACAAAGCCGAGTAGCTCAATTCAGGCCGGGCCCTAATAAGTGAAAGTATGCATGCTAGAGGTAGTAAAGATGTGCGGAGAGCCAATGGCATAATTCCAAGGGCGGGTTTGAGTCCCGATCTTCCGAGTAGATTGGTAGAATCTCTGAGGGTGCGACGCTGATCGGACCCACAGAGTTGGTTCCTGAGTTGTACCAAAGGTGACCCGATGTGACCCCGATGGGAGAAGTATGGGATTGTGTTAGGAATAATTCCCCAGCTGGGTAGGAATCAATTCAAATCACCGTCTCTCCTAGATAGTGAGAACTTGACTGAGCAGCGACAACATAGAGTAACTTAATGGATACTGGATGGTTATGATGATGCTCAAATCATTCTTATAACCAGATATGGTTACTAATGCTTGTTAGCTTAATCAAGTGATTGCTCTAGTATAGGTGCTAATCTAGAGATGCTTAATTGAATAGGTATCCAAATTGATGCTAGAGATATTAAATCTCCAAGTTATGTTACTTAAGCTTTTATGCATAATGTTGTCGAGCTAACTCCACCGATAAAACCTTGCATACTCCTTGGTGTCATATTATTTCTAGTTTATGATAGATAAGTCTAGCTAAGTATATTCTTGTACTCAGGGTTTATTCCCTCTTGTTGTAGATGACATGATATACCATGGGTACTATAAGAACTGCCTTCATACTGCCGTGGATGAGGACTAAACCATGGGGCATGGTACTCCTGACTTATCCCCTTTGTTTTGCTTTTGCTAGAATGACCGTAGCACTAGCATATATTTGAACTAAGAGTGATGTTGATGTTAAACTACTTTGCTTCCGCTATTTAAACTTAGTTTGTAATAACTATGTGAACTCCAATGTATGCGAGAAAATTATGAACTATTTGTGAACTATGATGTAACATGTGACTGGTTATGTTGAATTATATATGATCTTGGTTTGTATGTTGGTTTGTTTGAGATCCCTCATGATTTCACTGGACTACTAGGTTTATATGGGCTCAAGTATGATGGTTTGATCGCTTCGGTGATTGCTATTGTACTTGTGCTCTTATAAATTGGACGATTCTATTACAGCTGGCATCAGAGCAAGGTTCAACACTAAACTGGTCATGCGGGTATTTAAAACAAAGGTTTTGTTTTATAGAATTAGTTTGACAACTTATAGCTATATATAGGTGTGTTAAAAAATTGAATTTTTAAATTTAGAGTATGCCAGTGGTCATATCCTTTATACCCAGTTAAGGACTATCAGGTGGCTAATTAAGTACTAACATGGGGTTTTTTACTTTCATCGTCCATACGGCGTGCTATTGTATGGATGCCATTCACTTGAGTGGTAATGTATGGATCGAATGCCTCTATGCCAAGGTAAGAAGGTAAGTTGATAAGTGGCATGGCCATAAGATGTGAGCGTGCGATTAGGGGAGTTCTAGCTTTGATATGGCTGTATATGCATGCTTGCATGTGTGTATGGTGTGTATTTAATTGTGGGTAATAAATTGTCATTGGGTAGCTTTGATTCAGAAGTATATATATGGGTATACATATATGGAAGTATTTAGTTGCAACCTAGAGCCTAGATTTACATTTTTGCATATATAAGTGTTGGGTTAGGCTATAATGAAATTCTTATGCAGGTACACTAACAGCGAATCGTGTAGCCCGATTAGTTATGTATATTGAGAGAACGTATGTATGCCACCATGTATGTCGTTAGAATTTTAAAATTTTCCTAAGATTCATGAGGACATACGGAACGTGCATGCATCATGTTCACTCATGCATTTACATTTTTGCATTCCTCCCTTACTTATAATTTCTTACCCCATTCATCAAATTTCTTCTCACGTATGATATCCTCTTACAAGAGTTGCACACTTTGCTATAGATGGCAGCACCATGAGCCCCACCTCATAGTGACATGTTCCTGGCTGTGTTTGGCACTCCGACCTTGCTATGGAGGGTGCTAAACTTAGTTGGGTATGCTGAGCCACCCCGCTACTTCTAGAGGGAAGTGGCAGCTGAGGGGCAGCCATGGTATGATGTGCGGATGACCATTCTAGCCCATGCAGATAATCCACAGTGGTAGGGTTGGAGTATTGAGTTGGATGGGCAATCTCCTTGGGATGGTGCCCAAGTGGTAGCTTTAGAAGCACTAAGTGAGATCTGTCAGAAGTTTGGTGATGAGCTTCTAAATGGTCTAGCCAGAACCTTTCCCCGGGTGGATCCGTCAGTGATTGCTTGATGCAGCCGGGCAACAATGCACTGGTAAGAGACCGTGATGAGCGAGTAGAGAGCTCTAGTGCTGCTATGAGCGCTATGTTCACCATCCTAAAGATGTTCTACTCCTGCCAGGATAGCTACGTCAGCTGCATGCTAGAGCTCCAGCGAGCACAGGCCGCACAACGCTAGCTGTGAGGACATGTGTGTAGGCATCGAAGGGCAGCTAAAGAGGCTCAATGAGAAACCAATAATGCTATTATAGCTTTAGAAGCTCGCTGGATTCAGTTGGTGAATGCTATTGTAGAAAGAGATGCAGCTAGGGTAGAGTTACATGACGTCCGTGCTGAGAGGGATGAGGTTGTTCGCCTTGCTGAAACTAGGGAGGCAGCTAGAATTCAGACTATGTTTCAGGCTGCTAGTCAGGCAATGGAGTTTGATCATAGAGAGCAGGAACTCATACACCAGATTGAGGAGCTACAACTAGATGTTCATCATCTCAACAACATGGTGAACCCAATTCTTCCTCCAGCTCTAGAGGTGGAAGAAGATCCCAATGTGTGGATTGCTAAGGACGATGGCTTGGAGGTGGACGCCAAGGATGAGCCTAAAGATGAGGAGATCAAACCTTTTGAGGACGACCACGGTGATGGTGTGTCCGACATCGACAACAACCACCCCAAGGAGTAGCTTAGCTATAGTATCTAGTTAGATGCATTAGCTCTCTATCTTAGATCATTTATGTAATGAACTTGTAATTTAGTTTGATCTTGTGATGTACCCTTTGATGTACTCTTGAAACCTTGCATGTAATCCATGTTGTGGTTGCACTTTTAATGAATGCCCGTTGTGTTGGCAAGCAATTTGGCATATACGGAATGCATTACGAATGGCGTTAAGTAATATAATTAGTGATGTATGGTTATGGAAATGAATTATTGTGCCTCTATTTTATTGTATGAATTTATATTCTCTCTAGTAAATTTAGTTTGGCATAATTATATAATTCCTCTACAATTTTTCTGGCATCATCAATAATTACTTGAGGTTGCAAATCTATAGATGACGCGCACTCATAGGGGAGCTAGTGGAGATGATGCGGGTCGTAGTGGTGCCCATGGTAATGGCAATGAGGACCTCCCACCACCACCGCATCCTATGCTAGCGGAGATGATGGCCCAACTCATGGAGACCCAACGTTCGATGGGAGAAGTGATGCGCGGTCTTGCGCCGAATGCTAGCCATGGACGAGGAAGGGACCAACACCAAGGACTTGAACCTAACCCGTTCAACACTTTTAAGGACTTTCTTAACACCAAGCCTCCTATTTTTAGGGAAGTAGTGGAGCCATTGCAGGTAGATGAATGACTGAATACAATTGAGCAGAAGTTCCATCTCTTAAGGCTCACCGAGCACCTAAAGATAGAATGTGTTGCACCAACTGTAGGGGCCTGTAGACATTTGGTGGAGTCATCATCGATCCACTTTGCCTAAGGATGCTCAAATTACCTAGAACCAGTTTAAGGCTGCATTGAGGGGACATTATATTCCCCTAGGTCTTATGAGTATGAAATATACAAAATTCATGAGGCTGACGCAGGGTACTAAGAGTCTAAATGAGTATCTACATGCCTTTAACAATTTGTCAAGGTATGACACAAAGTTTGTGGATATGGATGCAAAGAAGATGCTAGTTTCAAGAGGGGGCTTAGTCCGAAGCTGATGAAGACACTAGCTAACAGCAAATGTGCCACTTTCAATGAGTTTGTTAGTGATGCTTTAACTCAAGAGAATCAAAACAACATCTATTCCACATCTAAGAGTCGTAAGAGAGCTTTATGAAGTAGGTGCATCTTAGCCAAAAGCTCCTATTGCTGCAAAACCTTAGTTTTGCCCACCCGCTCCAAAGTATGGACCACCTCAGAAGAAGGTACAGACCAGTCAGGCCCAAAAAGTGTATCACAAGGCCTTTTCTATTGCCCTACCAAAGGGTAGCATAGGACAAGGAAGCTCCAACGTTCCACCTAGCAGTATACCATGCTGGAACTACAACAAGACTGGCCATTGGTCAAGGAATTGCCCCTATCCCAAGAACAAACACAACTAGAAGCAGGGTAATCCAAATGGATGTCAGGGACACATGTACTATACCACCCTAGAAGAGATCCCTTCAGGTGAAGTTGTTACTACGGGTACATTTCTTATGAGCCAACACCTTGCAGTTGTTTTATTTGATTCTAGAGCTTCACATTCATTTATGAGTCAAATATTTGTATCCAAGCATAATCAAAAGGTAGTTACTGTAGATAAAGATGGTTATTGCATAAGTGCAGCCAGAAATAATATCTCTACCAACCAGATAGTTAGAGATGTGCGCATCTCAATAAGCAACCAGGAGTATACCTTAGATCTTATAGTATTGCTAGAGTTGGGGATAGATGTAATCTTGGGTATGAAATGGATGAGTGGCCATGGAGTTCTCATTGACACTTCAATAGGAACCATCATGTTGAGAGAACCCCAGAGTAACGATGCTTTCTTAGTGCCACTTCCTAGAAACCTTAATCTCCAAAACTTCACTGGTGCTATTCAGACCACAACCCTCCTTGATATTCTAGTGGTATGTGAGTTTTCGGATGTGTTTCCAGATGAATTGCTCGGGTTGCCACCTGATAGGGATGTAGAGTTTAAGATTGAGTTATTGCTGGGTACAACACCCATCTCTCGAAGGCTATATAGAATGCCACCAAATGAGCTAGCTGAGCTTAAGGTTCAATTGCAAGGGCTTTTAGAGAAAGGTCTCATTCGACCTAGATCATCTCTGTGGGGTTGTCCTACCTTATTTGTGAAGAAGAAAGACAAATTCTTATGGATGTGTGTGGACTACCGACCACTTAATACCATAATGGTCAAGAACAAGTATCCTTTGCCTCGAATTGATATCTTGTTTGATCAATTGTCAAGGGCTAAGGTGTTCTCCAAGATTAATTTAAGATCTAGTAACCATCAGATTAAAATTAGATCGAAAGACATACCTAAAACTGCTTTTTCCACTAGGTATGGCCTGTATGAGTATTTGGTCATGTCCTTTGGGCTAACAAATGCTCCTACATACTTTATGTATCTGATGAATTCGGTGTTCATGCCTGAACTGGATAAGTTCGTGGTTGTGTTCATCAATGACATTCTGATCTATTCAGAAAACAAGGAGGATCACATAGAACACTTGAGAATTGTGCTAACCAGACTAGGAGAACATAAGTTGTATGCTAAGTTTAGCAAGTCTAAGTTTTGGCTTTGAAAGGTACCTTTTCTAGGGCACGTGCTATTAGAAAATGGGATCTCCGTAGACCCCTCTAAGGTGCAAGAAGTCATGGATTGGAAGGCCCTGACTTCAGTTTACAAAGTTTGGAGTTTTCTTGGTTTAGCAGGTTACTATAGTCGGTTCATTCTGGACTTCTCCAAAATTGCTAAGCCAATGACAAGATTGCTTTAGAAAGATAAGAAGTTTGTATGGACTCTGGAGTGTGAAGCTACTTTTCACACTTTACGGACTTTGTTGACTTCAGCTCCTATTTTGGCACAACCTGATATCGAGAAACCTTTTGATGTGTTTCGTGATGCATCAGGTACCAGTTTGAGATGTGTTCTTATGTAGGAAGGCCAAGTCATTGCTTATGCCTCTAGTCAGTTGAAGAAGCATGAAGTCAATTACCCAACTTATGACTTGGAATTAGCAGCGGTTGTCCACGCATTAAAGATTTGGAGTGTCACGGAACCGACCAATTTATAAGAGCACAAGTACAAAAACAATCGCCGGAACGATCAAATTCTCGAACTTGAGCCCATATAAACCCGGTAGTCAATCGAAATCTCGAAGGATTTCAAACCAACTTGCATACAACCAAGATCACAGTAATCCAACATAACATATCGTACGTTACAACATTTCATAGATGTTCGCAAATAGATTACTAACTTATGATATAAATACTTAATTGGACAAAACTAACTTTACTGATATATCATACATATCACAAGAACACCAGAAAGTAGGGGGTTCATCACCAAAACATTTCTTTTAATCCATTTCTTAATTTATTTAATTAATTAGGGGAAATAGTAAACATATATGAAAACTACCCCATTAATTCTACAAAAATTACAGTAGACACTACATGCTTTAAGTAGACTACCATAAAAATTTCACACCATTTGAGTAAGTATAACAATCTACACAAAAATGGTAAGGCAGAATGACTTAAAATGGCATAATTAGGAAACCTTAGTGAAAAGTGTCAAGCAACAGATTTCATATTTTTCCTAGCATCCTTAAGGTACTAAGATACTACCTACCAAGTTTCATGGCCATAGGATTCCTAGAAAATTTATAAAAATTCACACAAGTATCTACTAGTGATAAAAGGAAAATCTATAACTCAAAAACTACACATGCAATGACTCTAAAATTTTAACCAGGGCTTCTACTATACAATACTAGCTTACCCACAAAATTTCATAATTTTTGGATAACAGAAACTCAAGATATGATTTAAACAAGTTTGCATGCATTCAAAAACATATTTCAAGTTCCTATTTAATTCACCCAAAATTTCTACCTACTGTGCTCAAGATATATTTTTATTAAATACTAGAACTCATAGTGAGTCTAACAAAATTGGAACCACCCAATTTGGATCTACAAAACAGGAGATACAAAAATATCAAATCAACACTCAAAACTGAAAATTTGAACTATCCTTAAGAACAACAACCACTGACGTGTGGGACCCGGCTGTCAGCCGACCCCACTGGTCAGCGGCAGCAAAGCAGAGGAGGCGGCTGCGACGCGCGGAAGACGGCGTAGCTCGCCGACGGTGACCTCACCGGCGATGAGAACGGCACCAACGTGACCGCCTAGACCTACTGCGTCGATTGGTACCCTAACCGCAAACCCTACCGACCTCTAGGTACCCCGGCCACAGAGCTCGGCGGCTCAGCCATGGCGCACGGCGGTGCACGGCCGTGTCCTGACCTGGCTGGACCGGCGGAGGTGGTGACGTCTTCACCCGAGCATCAGAACATGACGGAGAAGGTGATGCTGGAGCTAGGGAAGGAAAAGAGGAGCGGTGTTGAGCTGGCCACGGCGAGCGCCATCTCCGGCGAGAGTGCGACGGCGCGGGAACACCGACAGCGGCCTCACCTGAGGTCGAATGACCGCACGGAGATGATGACGAGCAAGAGGGGATCATGGCGGAGCTTTGGTGAAGGTGTAGTGCACGTTTTCGCGGTGGTGAGTGCGCGGGAGCTTGCCGAAGCTCACGGCGGCAATGGGGAGCGGTGGTTCCGCTGCTTCGGCTGCGGAGGAGAAGGGAGGAAGCGAAGAAATGAACTGAGGCACAGGGGGGGCTCTCGGTGGCATGCTGCGGCTTGTGCTGGCGCTCTTAGGCCCGACGTGGCCTGGCCGATCAGGCCGGCGGTGACGCGCGGCGCCACGCGGCCGTCGAGTTCTGAATCGGTCGGGTCACTGTAGGTGTCTGAACTTTCGTTTCAGTTTCGACAATACCGACTGACAGACGAACTTCAACGATGATTATCTCCTAAACCGTGTTGATTTAGCTCGTGGTATAATTAACAAAGTTGTTCATCTATATGCGAACTACAATCTTTACAATTGGAGCTCGAGCTGTTTGGGCTTTGTTTGGAATCTACAAGGTGCATAAGTTGGGTACATGAAACTGAAATCCAGTTATAAGACTTAGAAAATTTTCAAGTGTGGAATCAGCCTTCAAAGCTGACATGTGGGCCATGTTAGAGACTGTTCCGCACAATTTCATGACTTGACTTCTAAACAAAGTTTGTTCCTTATATAATTCTCTACATCTTTGCTTTAGGTTGCTCAGACATGCAAACATCCTAAGTCACACTTTTTAAACAGTCAAACAAAAAGGTTCAGGGGTCAAATTTGGTCAAACCATGACTTGGAAAACTAATTAGTCAAAGTGACCAACATGAACAATGTTCCAAAAGACATTCTATGTGTAACTAAGTTACTTACAAGCATTTCTAGCCATACCATACATTGGTCACACAAGAATCAATCAAGGTATGTACTGAAACAATGAAAAACACAAGAAATGTTGCAAATGTTTCATAGTCATGTTTCACATGTTTCATGATCTTGTTGCATAGTATTAACTAATCTTGTTTCACTAAGTGAGTGGCACATGTTGCACTTAAGTGTTGCACACTTTACATTTCATAAAAGAACAACACACATGAAATATATAACACGTTGCAATGTTTCGGAATTATGTTTCATGTGCTATAAGTTCACGAATGGATGCATGATGCTCATGTTTATGAAATGCAGTGCAAATGTGGGAGCTAAACACCAGGGGTGTTACAGCCCTCCCCCCTTATAAAAATCTTGTCCCGAGATTTGAAAAGCGTACCATTGTTGATAGAATTCCTTATAACCATCCCTCAAATAGTCTTCCCTTTCCCACGTTGCATCGCGTTCACTACCCTGATTGCTCCACATGACTTTATAGAACTTGACTACCTGACTCCGAGTCACTCGCTCACGAGTGTCAATCACTCAAACTGGCTTTTCTTCAAAGGTCAAATCTGATTTTAACTCGATATCCCCCAATGGAACTCTCTCTTTAGGGATGCGAAGACATTTCTTTAATTGGGATACATGAAAGACATTGAAGATAGTACTCATCTTAGGAGGTAATTGAATCTTGTACGCCACTTTACCACTTTGTCCAATGATTTCAAACGGACCAACATATCTCGGCGCAAGCTTTCGCTTCACACCAAAGCGTTGGACACTCTTCATAGGTGAGACTTTCAGATAAACGAAGTCTCCAACTTCGAACTCAATAGGTTTCCTACGTCGATCAGCATAACTCTTCTGCCTAGCTTGAGCTGCGGCCATGTGGGTTTGGATAGTACGGACTTGTTCTTCAGCTTCTTGAATGAAATCAATTCCATAATATCTCCTTTCACCGGCTTCTACCTAGTTCAACGGGGTTCTACACTTCCGGCCATACAAAGCTTCAAATGGTGCCATCTTTATGCTCTCTTGATAACTATTATTGTACGAGAATTCAGCTAGGGGCAACCATTTTTCCCATGAGCCCTTAGCCGAGATGACACAAGCTCTCAACATATCTTCTAAGATTTGATTCACCCGTTCAGTTTGCCCATTGGTTTGCGGATGATAGGCAGAACTTCTTACGAGCTTAGTCCCTAATAATCCGTGTAAGTGCTCCCAAAAGCGAGCAGTGAACTGTGGTCCTCTATCTGAGACAATAGTATGAGGGATCCCATGAAGTCGGACTATCTAGTTGAAGTACAACTCTGCGTAGTCGGTTGGACAAAAGTCTATGCGGACAGGAATAAAGTGTGCCGACTTGGTCAGTCGGTCCACAATTATCCAAATTGAGTTAAAATTCCTCTGAGTGGTAGGGAGTCCAACTATAAAATCCATACTTATCTCTTCCCATTTCCAACCTGGAATAGAGAGTGGCTAAAGTAATCTAGCTTTCATGTGTACCGCCTTGACCCGACAACAAGTGTCACACCTAGCCACATAAGCGGCTATCTCTTTCTTCATTTTGGTCCACCAAAATTGAGGCTTTAAATCATGATACATTTTACTACTACCAGGATGAATAGATAGTTTAGAGGAATGAGCTTCGGATATGATTTGGTTTCTGAGCTCTCTATCCTTCGGAACTACTAACCTATCCTTGAACCATAACACGCCTTCCTCATCTACTCGAAAATGTTTGGTTTCTTGCTCTTTTATCTTGCGCTTGATGTGAAACACACCTACATCTGTCTTCTGTAGCTCGATAATTCGACTCTGTAGAGTACAACTGACAGTGATGTTGTGCAGGACTGCAGGATGAAGGAGCTTTGACAAATGGACATCACTCTCAATCAACGAGTGGCAATGAGACTTTCTGCTTAAGGCATCCGTGACGACGTTTGCCTTGCCAGGGTGATAGTGCACTTGAAGGTTATAATCCTTGATCAACTCGAGCCATCTTCTCTGACGCATATTTAACTCTGGTTGAGTGAAGATGTACTTGAGGCTTTTGTGATCAGTGTAGATGTTGCACACATTGCCAAGTAGATAATGTCTCTAGGCCTTCAAAGCATGAACAACTGCAGCGAGTTCCAAGTCATGCGTTGGATAATTCACTTCATGCTTCCGAAGTTGGCGAGAGGTATAAGCGATGACTCTACCCTCTTGCATAAGAACACCTCCTAACCCAATACCTGATGCATCACAGAACACATCAAAAGGTTTTTTCGATATCCGGTTGTGCCAAAACCGGAGCCGATGTTAGAAGAGTTCACAGGGTATGGAAAGCCGCATCACACTCAGGAGTCCAGACAAACTTCATGTCTTTTTGCAGCAATCAAGTCATAGGCTTGGCTATTTTAGAGAAATCTGGGATGAAGCGACGATAATAGCCAGCCAACCCTAGAAAACTCCGAACCTCGTGCACTGAGATGGGAGCCTTCCAGTTCAATACTTCTTGCACCTTGGTGGGATCAACCATAATTCCACCATCGGACAACACGTGTCCAAGAAAAGGTACCTCACGAAGCCAAAATTCACATTTGCTGAACTTTGCATACAGCTGGTGTTCTCACAATCTAGTAAGAACCACCCGCAAATGTTCAACATGATCTTCCTCATTCTCAGAATAGACCAGGATATCATCTATAAATACCACCACAAATTTGTCCAACTCAGGCATAAACACTGAATTCATCAGATACGTAAAATGTGCGGGGGCATTGGTCAATCCAAAAGACATAACAAGGTATTCATACAGACCATATCTTGTAGAGAATGCAGTTTTTGGGACATCCTCAGGCCGAATTTTGATTTGATGATACCCAGATCTCAAATCAATCTTAGAAAAGACTTTTGCTTTAGATAACTGATCAAACAAGATATCTATGTGTGGCAGAGGGTACTTATTCTTGATTGTAACTGCATTCAAGGGTCTATAATCTACACACATGCGTAGAGATTGATCCTTCTTCTTCACAAAGATGGCTGGGCACCCCCATGGAGATGAACTAGGGCGGATAAGGCCTTTCTATAGCAGTTCATTCAACTGGGTCTTGAGTTCAGCTAGTTCATTGGGAGGCATTCTATATGGCCTTCTAGATATAGGAGCTGTACCAGGAAGCAACTCTATCTTGAATTCCACTTCTCGATCCGGGGGCAATCCAGGCAAATCATCGGGAAAAACATCCAGAAAGTCACACACGACAGGGATATCTGCCAGAGACTTTGCTTGCACCGCATTGGTCGTGCAAGAAAGATTGATGTCCTTGGGTAACTGTACTAGAAAACCCTCCTGATTACCAGGATCTCTAAGCATGACTACTCTAGTCGACGTATCAATAAGCACTCCATGATGGCTCATCCAGTTCATTCCCAATATCACATCGATACCTAGCCCCGGTAAAACTACCAAATCAACCTGATAACTTCGCCCCTCTATCTCAAATTGTACGTCCCCAACTACCAGCTTGGTTGGAATAATACCACTGGTAGCCCTAATACAATAACCCTCACCCTCAACAGTATATGTTTTCTGCATAAACTTGGATGCAAATGATGGACTAATGAAGGAATGCGAAGCACCTGAATCAAATAGTACAACTGCGGGGTGTTGGTCAATCAGAAACTTACCGGCAGTCACTACCTCACCTGAAGGGATCTCAGTAATATTAGTGTGGTTCACTTGTCCTTGACGGCCACCCTGGTAATTATTCTTCTTAGGGTAAGGGCATTCCCTTGCCCAGTGGCCTGTCTTATTGCAGTTCTAGCACGGCATGTTGCTGGGTGGAGCCCTGGAACTGCCCTGACTGGTAGTGCCCTTGGGAAGAGCAACTGTAAATGCCTTGCGAAACCCAGTCTTGGTGTGATTCTTCTTCTACGGAGGGCGAAACTTGGCGGCTGATGCTGGAGGACGGAATGGAGCCTTTTGTGCGACGGGAGCCTTAGATTGTGAGGCACCCGCCTCATAGGCCCTCTTACGACTTTTTGAAGCAGCATACACAGCATTGTTGTTCTCTTGCGATAAAGCATCACTCACAAACTCATTAAAATGAGCGCACTTGCAATTTCCCATGGTCTTCATCAGTTTGGGGCTAAGTCCCTGCTTGAAGCTTGCAATCTTCTTGGCATCTGTGTCCACAAACTCGGTAGCATACCTTGCAAGGTTGTTGAAAGCTTGCAGGTATTCGTTCAGGCTCTTGTTTCCCTGAGTCAGCTTCATGAACTCTGTATGTTTGATCGCCATAAGACCAGGAGGAATGTAATTTCCCCTGAAAGCAGACTTGAACTGATCCCATGTGATTTGGGCATTAGCAGGCATAGTGGACCGATGATGACTCCACCAAATGCCAGTAGGCCCATGAAGTTGGTGCGATGCGTACTCAGTTTTTAGCACCTCAGTCAAGCGGAGCAGACGAAACTTCTGCTCGAGAGTATTCAACCACTCATCAGCTTGTAGAGGCTCCTCAGCCTCCTTGAAGATTGGGGGTTTTGTGTCAAGGAAATCCTTGAAATCACTGTATTGATTTGGATCCAGTCCTTGGCGTGGACCACGGCCATCACGATTCGCAATCGTACGGAGGGCCTCGGCCATAGTGCGCTGTCCTTCCGCAAGCATTGCTATTAGTTCCGTGGGTGTGGGTGGTGGTGGCGGAAGATCATCATCATCACTCGCACCGGTGGAATGAGTACGAGGCATCTGCACAATGCGCAACCAGTAATTATTGATGATGTCAGCACATTGGAGAGGAACAATACAATCGTGCCAAACTGTATTTACTGACGAGAATGAAAACTTCATACAATAAACAGAGGCAATAATTCATTCTCCAATCTCCATATCATCAAGTAGATTACTAGCACCATATGCAGTGCATTCCAACATGACAAGTTTTAAACTTCACCCACGTTACACATCCCGAAGGGAGCGAATTAAAGTACATTACCAGTATGACTGCAAAAGCTTAACTCATGAGATTTGCTAACGAACTACTCATCGAAGTGATTACTGTCCACATTGGAGACACCTTGGACTTCTTCTGGGTATTCCTCTCCTTCTAACTTCTTGCTGAGAGATTTCACTTTATACTTGGGATAAGCAATTATAAGGGAGGGAGTAATGCAATATGAATGTCATGAGTGAATATGATGCATGCTCGTTCCGTACGTCCTCCCAAACCTAAGAAAATTTAAGCTTTAGCGGACTATACGGTGGCATACATACGTTCTCTCAATTAGCGGTAACTAGTCGATCTACACGGTGCGTTGTTAGCGTACCTGCAGAAAAACTTCATTGTAGCCCAACCCAACAAGATATAATGCTAATTACACAAGTAGTACTAAGATACTCTCCATATATACATCCCCCGATATATATACTTCGGTATCCAAGCTACCCGACAAATGTACCCACAATTAAGTACTTTCATATATACATGTATGCAACATGTAAATACTCCAGTAACCACAACTAGCTCTCCCCTAGACCGACGGTTGGACGGTCATGCTCTCACAACTCACTCTTACCTCAGCGTAGAGGCAATTGATCCATACATTACCATTCAAACGAATGGTATCCATGCAATATCACGCCGCATGGACGATGAAATAGAGACAATCAATTCCCCCAAGTTAGTAATTATATATAAGCCACCTAGAAGTCCTTAAGTGGGCTATAAGGGATGTGATCACCAGTATACCATAAAAATTTTTGATTTTTGAACACTTATATATATAATTATAAGTTTGAAAACCATTTTTACAACAAAAGCTTTTGTTTTAAATAGCCGTAAGACATGTTTAATGTTGAATCTAGCTCTGATACCAGCTGTCACAGAACCGACCAATTTATAAGAGCACAAGTACAAAAACAATCGCTGGAACGATCAAATTATCGAACTTGAGCCCATATAAACCCGGTAGTCAACCGAAATCTCGAAGGATTTCAAACCAACTTGCATACAACCAAGATCACAGTAATCCAACATAACATATCGTACGTTACAACATTTCATAGATGTTCGCAAATAGATTACATCATCACAGAGTCATTGTTATTACAAAATGAGTCTTGTAAAACATGCGGAAGTAAATAGTTTAACTCACACACCGAGTTCAAATACACATACTGGTTCGCTGATCACAGACCGCAAAAGCATTCAGATAAGAGAAAGGAGATCATGCCCATGATCTAGTCCTCATCACCCGCCGGGTGGAGATAATACTTGCAGAATCCCTGATATAGGAGGTCATCTGCAACAAGAGGGAATAAACCCTGAGTACGGGAATGTACTCAGCTAGACTTACCCGTCGAAAACCAAACAAATGACACCAAGGATTATGCATAGCTTAATGTAGTGGAGCTGGCTGACATTTTCTTTTTGCAGAAAAGCATAAGTAATAATGATCAACTCTTAACCTGAACTAGCAGTAACTTTTTAGCCATTAACCTATCATCTATATTAGCACCTGTACTAAGCAATCATTTTATTAGGGTGCAAACATTAATAACCATATCAGGTATTCCTTGTGGCAACCTTATCATCATCTATTTAACCATATCATTAAATTAATTGAATATACGTTGCCGCTGCTCAGTCAAGTTCTCACTATCCGGGAGAGACGGCGATTCGAATCGATTCCTATCCAGCTGGAGGGGTATTCCTAAACACAAACCCTGCTTCCCCCGTCAGGGTCGCAACAAGTCACCTTTGGTACAATTCAGGAGTCGCGGGTCTGAACAGATTGGCATTCTCAGAGAACCACTCTACCAAGGTTGTTCGGGACTCTAACCCGCCTTGGACTTATGCCAATGGCTCTCCGCACATCCTTACTACCTCCAGAGTGCCGCCACTGCTCGCGTTCCTG
>NC_089587.1:94124160-94148367 GCF_019320115.1 Miscanthus floridulus | reverse complement strand
GCGGGGCAAGGGTGCAGTCCGCGGGTGTAGTGGCCGAGGGCGTCGGTGAGGGCGTGGTGGCCGCGGGCGCCGGGGAGGGCGCGGTGGTGGGCAGGCGTGGTGGCGGTGGCGGGCGCGGGCTGCGGGCGTGGTGGCGGGCGCCGACAAGGGCACGGTGGCCGCGGGTGCGGTGGCGGGTGGGTGTGGGTGAGGGTGCAGGTGCGGTGGCTGGCACGGGAGAGAGAGGAAGAGAGAGAGAGAGAGAAAGGAAGGGAGGGCCCGTATAAGACAGAGCTCAGCGCTAATAATCATGGCGCCAAGCTCGATGCCAAGATCTATGGCGCCGAGCTGGCTGCCATGTTAGCGTCCACGGCCCTGACCTAGGTGCCAGAATCTATGACGCTGAGATGTGTAAGCTCGGCGCCACCAACGATGGCGCCGAGCTAAGGGTCTAGATTTTGAAATCATACCTCTAGGGGCATATTTGTGAAAATTTTCAAAAAAGGGCTAAAAACAAAAAATCCAGTCGCGTTGCACAACAGAAGCATTGTCGAGCGTAACGAAATAGCCCTTAGGCCTGGATTGGGCCAAGCTTGGGATTTTCGTTGGGCTAGACCCAACCACTCTACCAGTCCAATTCGCCCATGGTCGCAGCATCCCCTGATCTCAGTTATTAGTTTTTCCCCAAAAATCTCGTTAGTGTTTGTACTTGTTAGTTAGTGCTCCCTTCGTTCTAAATTGTAAATCATTTCACCCATAGCAAGAGGAGAATTTAGGAGTAAAAAGGTGTGGTGCACAGAAAATAAGGAGAGAGATAGAGAGAAGTAGAGATAGAGATGTATTGGAAAAAGAAAAAGGTGTATTGAGAGAAAACAAATGTGCATTGGCAAGTGAGAATGACAATTTTTTTGTGACAAAATTTGAATCATATAACATCAACTATTTTGGGATAGAGGGAGTACACTTGCATGGTTAATTAAAGAAAAAACTATAAAAACGCTAACATCGACCACGTCATAACCGAAATCGCCAACTCAAAATGATGTAGCCCACCACAAGCCATCATGGCTGAGATTCAAAAGTTGAGCAGCTCTGACTTCCTCCAAAGGACCAAAGCCCAAAGCCTCTAAGTCACAACACACGCTAACAAAGAAAACTAACACCACCCTAAAGAGGTTGTAGATGTCATTGTTGATGCGCTATGTCGAAGCCCACAACATGGTAGCTCCGACTTTGCCAAAGCAATTTTCCAAGAAAGTCAATCGTCCATACGCGATGCAAAGCGACACCAAAAGGGTGACCCAAAGACCCCCGTGACAAAAAAAAATTGCTTTCTACCTATGCTTAAGTTTACACTGTAACAGAACCGACCAAATCATAAGAACATAAGTACAAAAACAATCACCAAAGCGATCAAATTCCTGTACTTAAGCTCCCATAATCCCGGTAGTCCAGAAATCACGAAGGATTTCAACCAACTCTCGACATACGAACCAAGATCATAGTGATTCAACACAACACCTCATTTGTTACAACATTTCACAAGTAGCATTCGAATTACATCCATTAGAGTTCAATAACATATTACAAACCAAGTTTGAGTGTGCGGAACCAACATAGTTTAGTACAAACATCATAGTTTTCAAATACATTGCCAAGTCTGAGTCATGTCCCACAAAAGCATTATCAGGTACAAGAACTAGTAGAGACCGCGCCCAACGGTCTAGTCTTCATCCTCAGCTGGTAGAAGGCAGTACTTGCAGCAACCAAAGTAGAACTGGTCATCTGCAACAGGTGGGAGATAAACCCAGAGTACGAGAAGGTACTCAGCTAGACTTACCCATCAAAACCAAAAATCAAAGACACCAAGGATCATGCAAGGCTTTTCAGGTGGGCTAGCTTGACACAGTTGCATAAAAGAGCTTATGATTATAGTAACCAATTTAAACTTAGCAACAAGCTTATCATCATTTACCTGTCCACTAGATTAGCACCTATACTAGAGCACTCACTTATTAGGAGCAAACAATATTAACCATAGCAGGTATAATAAGGCTGCCATCATCATATCATTATTCCAAACCATTATGTTATTTAGTGTATCTACTTTAGAGATAAGCCCGTCAAGTTCTCACTAACCGGGAGAGACGGCGACTCGAATTGAATTACAACTCAGCTGAGGGGGTATTCCTAACTCTCACCCTAGCATACTTAGCAAGGGTAGCCGTGGGTTACCTTTGGGACAACTCAGGAACCAAATTCGTGGGTTCGATCAGCACCAGTGCTCTCAGGGATTACCCTTCTGCCAGGACAATCAGGACTTTTAAATCACCTGCCCATGGACTCACGCCTACGGCTCCCTTCCGAGGTGTACTTTATACTTATTGACTCCTGGCCTGAGTTGAGCTACTCGACTTCGCGGTCGGTCTTCGAACATGGCCAACTAAGAGAGAGGCATGTGTTTAACATGAATAGGAAAGGCTCCCAGATTCAGTCCTTAATCAACACAGACGAAGTCACTGCAAACCGACAAGCCTCCGTCCAGTCTCCATTTTAAATTAAGACTGGTTCTTTTCCATGATAGCAAATATAGCCAACCGTGCCATATGTATCTTCCTATATCTCGCAGGTGACAGGAAATCACCTGACTTCTACCGTGTTTAAGCAGGGCTAAGCACTACACGAGCCTGAGCTACATAGGATTCAGGGTAACAATATCTGGACAAGGATCGGATAACCAATGTAGCAAGTGTTTGCATCCAACACCTAAACTTAATGCAACAATATATATATGTAACAATAATACTGTAACTGCATTTTGGAAATTAGAAGGCTTAATATGCTCCGGGGCTTGCCTTTCACAAAGTTGCAAGGACGGTGATCCGGGCACTCAATGGCGACCTCATCTGGCACTTCTCCTGAAGGCTGCACCTCCTGAACCTCCGGTGTCGACTGCTGCTGCTCGCTCGGTTCCTTGAATTCCAGCAGTGTTACTCCCTCCGGTACACCTATTGCATGCCAATGCACGAGATAAATATCATGGATGCATAAGGAATGACATGATGCTCATGATGAATGAATCACAGTAAGTGTTTACGAAAGCATCACTGGACACTCGTTTACCGAGTAAAATAGCTCTATTCAAATCACTTTAAAACATGTATCTCACTTAACTTGAAGAACGAGATCTACTTACCTAACTTGCATAACCTAAGATAAAGATGCTCATCTTTAGTTAAAGGCCTAACACCTAGGAACATTACCACAAACTTAGAAATAGTAAAGGCATACATAAATCAACATTTAAAGTTCCATATGCACACAAGTAGTCCCTTAATTCAATCACAACCAAAGTTCTACAATTCCACATGACTTGCATGAGGACATTCTGGAAAGCTTATGAAAATCTCTACAAATCAATTGTAAACATCATAGCATAATTCTTACGTTAACCAAATTGAATTCTAGTAAATCTAGACTCTGCCCAGAATTGACAGGGTTACTAATTTAATTATTTAATGATGATACAAAAGACTAATTTGACCAAACCAAGTTTACCAACTTGTTGCACATACCAGAGGAACACTAGAAAGTATAGTGCCAATTTCTAAATAAATTATTTATTATCCTTTTCAAATTTATTTAGTTAATTAGGTGATTAAAGCAATATATAGTAAAACTATTCATAAAAATATATAAAAATTATAGTAGCTATTTCATGCTTCACATAGACTACCATAAAAATTTCAAAGCCATTGAGCAAGCAGAACTTGCTGTACCCAAAATAACATGTGGCATGTCTATTTTTAGCATAATTAGGAAACCCTATTGAAAAGTGTCAAGCAACAGATTTCTTATTTTTCCTAGCATCATTCTAGCATAAGAATAGCACCCACCTATTTTTACCCTAACTGGATCTATAGAAAAATTATGAAAATTCACTCAAGATCCACTCATGCAAACAAGATAATTTTCTATCTCCTACATACAGTGTCCAAAATTTATGAAAATTTAACTACAAGCTATTCATGATATGAGCAGTACACCATAAAAATTTCATGCCATATGGAGCTACCTAGAAAAAGATATAATTACCACTATTTCTTGCATGATTAAAAGAGATAAATAGAAACCCCCATTTTCATAACAGAACAAGGCATGGATTATATTTTTCATAGAATCTAGACATTATCATGAACTCAACAAAATTGGAACCACATCATTTGGATCTACCATCTAAGAGATACATATTTTTGAATCTATGTACAAATCTGTGAAAAGAATAAAAACCAAAACAAAATAAGAAAACCAATTCAACTACTGGTGGGCCGGCCCGAAGAAACGGCGGCCCGCGAAGCAGGCGTAGGCACGGCCCAGAAATGGCGCGGCCCAGCCAGGCTCTCGCCTTGGCCTCAGCGGCTAACAACCGGGACCCGCCCGATAGAGAGACAGATAGGGGAGGAGGAGACAGCGGCGTAGCTCATCGCCGGTGGCTCCTCCGGTGAGGTCAGCGGTGCTACGATGTTCGCCTTGCTCGTGCGCATCTAGCGGTGTCCTCAATCGATGCTATTGTTGCGGCTACCAGGGTTGGCGACGAGCATGGCGGCGCACGGCCGCGGCATGGCTGGCTCCGGTGAGACTATGGCACCACGGCTCGAATGGGTGACCCTACGAGCTACAGTAGCGCTCCTAGGACCTAGCATGAGAGAGAGATAGGACAAGAAGGCCACGGTGGCAGCTGGTCGCATGGAGCACCATCTCCGGTGAGGTCAGCCTTGGTGGTGGTGGAAGAAAATGGTGATTTCGCCCTTACCAAGGCACAATTGGATCGATAGTGGGGTGGAGGAGGTAGAGGGGATCACGGAGAGGCTAGGAGCGAGATGGTCGGCGTGTTTTTACAGCGACGAGCGTGCACGACGACGGCGATGCTTGGTCGGGAGTGGCGGACAGCTGTGGCTCGGCGCTGCGCGCGGAGAAGGCGAGAGGGAAGCGAATGGGGCTGGCGAGTGCATCGGGTAGGCACTGGCCCTCTTCTAGAGCGCGGACGCACGACGTGGTGGCATCGGTAGCGCATGCATGCCACGCGGCGATCACCTCCTGAGCTGGTCGGCCATGGCGACCCTGATGGTTTTCTAAAACATTTTCTGAATTTCACGATTCAGTGCTCGATGGTGATGACTGACAGCACGTATTCGACGTGTCAACATGGCTAATCCATCGATCTATTGCAAAAACAGTGTACATGAAAAATATAGGCCTACCATCCATCTACAACTTCTTTTCAAGGACCATCCTCTAATTCACCATGGATCCACAGTTACATCAAGCCAAAGTTGGCTTGATCCACTAAACATGTAGTTATGACTTAGAATATTTTCTAAGTGTGAAATCAGCATGAAATTCTGACTTGTGGGCCATGTTTGAGCTTGTTCTACCATTTTCATGAGATGATCATAAAACAACTTTTGTTCCTTGATAAATTAGCTTCAACTTTGGTAAAGAGTACATAGCCATGCAAGGTCTCTAAGCTGGTCTTTTGAAACAGTCAAACAGTGGCACTCTAAGGGTCATTCAAAGTCAAACCTCCACTTGAGGGCATTTTTGTCATTTTGATCCACATGAACAATGTCCCAACAATTACCCTAAGTGTAGTTAAGGTGTATTAGACCATAATCAACCACTTTACACAAGTGCTATACCAATTTCTAATGATCACATGTGATGAAGCAACAAAACAATCAATTCACTCTAATGTTGCAATTCCATGTTTCACATGTTTCATTACTTTTGTTGCAATTTTAACTTGCCACATTCCTACCATGTTGCCATGTTTTAAGGTATGAGAAACTCATGTTGCATTCACATGTTGCACTACTACCATTCACAAGCAAATCAAGTAGGAAACAAATAGAATTGCGAATGTTGCATATGTATGTTTTAGTGACAATGGCATGATGAGATAGATGATGCACATGTTTATGAAATGAAATGCACTTTTGTAGAAGCCAAACACCTAGGGTGTTACAGTCCTCCCCCCTTAGAAAAATCTCATCCTGAGATTTGGAAAACGTACCATTTAGTATAGAAAGTTGGATGATTTTCCTTTAAATAATCTTCCTGCTCCCATGTTGCATCCTGATCACTATGATTACTCTAAACTACCTTGTATAACTTAACTACTCACCTACGAGTCACCCTTTCTTGAGTATCCAGAACCTGCATGGGCTTCTCCTCATAAGAAAGATCAAATTTCAAGTTGATTTTCCTTGTTGCTATTCTTTCCTCGGGAATACAGAGACACTTCTTCAGCTGGGACACATGGAATACCAAGAATATAGCTCCCATCTCACGTGGTAGATCAAGTTTATAGGCTACTCTTCCACTTTTCTCGATAATGCGGTAAGGTCCAACATATCGAGGCTCAAGCTTCCTTTTAATTCCAAAACACTTGACTTCTTTCATAGGGGATACCTTCAGATAAACATGATCACCTACTTCAAACTCAATAGGTTTTCTTCTCTTGTCAGCATAGCTCTTTTGTCTAGCCTGAGCGGCAGTCATATTCTTCTGTATAGTTCAGACTTGCTCTTCGGCTTCTTTTACAAAATCAATACCATAGAATCTTCTTTCTCCGGGTTCCACCTAGTTCAAAGGAGTTCTACACTTGCGGCCATAAAGAGCTTCAAAAGGAGCCATTTTGATACTCTCTTGATAACTATTGTTATAAGAGAATTTAGCGAGAGATAACCAGTCCTCCCAAGAGCCTTTGCAAGAGATAAGACAAGCTCGAAGCATGTCTTCAAGAATTTGATTAACACGCTCAGTCTGTCCTGATGTTTGTGGATGATAGGCAGAACTGCAGATTAAATGAGTGCCAAGATTCTGATGTAAGCACTCCCAAAAGCGAGCCGTGAATTGCGATCCTCTATCTGAAATAATGGATTTGGGTACACCATGGAGACGTACCACTTGTTGAAAATAAATCTCAGCATAATTGTGCGAGTGATAGGTAGACTTGATCGGAATAAAGTGAGCGGATTTAGTTAGACGATCTATGATAACCCAGATGGAATCACAACCCTTTTTGGTAGTGGGTAATCCAACAATGAAATCCATGCTAATTTCTTCCCACTTCCAGCCAGGAATAGAGAGTGGCTGCAATAATCTGGGCCTTATGTGAATAGCCTTGACTCTGCAACAGTTATCGCACCTTGCCACGTAGACTGCGACTTCTTTCTTCATCTTGGTCCACCAATAATATAGCTTGAGATCTTGATACATTTTACTGCTACTAGGATAGATGGACAATTTAGAAGAATGGGCTTCAGCCATAATTTGATTTCTAAGCTCTTTATCTTTGGGTACCACAAGCCTATCATTAAACCAGAGAATTCCTTTGTCATTGACCCTAAAGTGCTTGGTCTCTTTCTCTTTCATCTTCCGCTTGATGTGAAACACATTCACATCAGTCTTCTGGAGTTCGATAATTCGACTTCTAAGAGAGCAATCCATAGTGATATTGTGGAGTACTACAGGATGAAGGAGGTGTGCCAGATGAAAGTCTTCACTAACGAAAGAATTGCAATGGGCCTTTCTGCTTAAGGCATCAGCAACCACATTCGCCTTACCAGGATGGTAGTGAACTTGAAGGTTGTAGTCTTTGATTAATTCTAACCATCGTCATTGACGCATGTTCAACTCGGGTTGAGTAAAGATATACTTGAGGCTTTTATGGTTAGTATAGATGTTGCACACATTACCCAGCAAGTAATGTCTCCAAATTTTCAGGGCATGAACAACCGTGGCTAGCTCTAAGTCATGGGTAGGATAGTTGACTTCATGTTTTTGAAGCTGGCGTGAAGCATAAGCAATGACCCGGCCCTCCTGCATAAGAACACACCCCAAACTGGTGCCACATGCATCACAGTAGATATCAAAAGGCTTCTCGATGTCAGGTTATGCCAATACAGGAGCAGAGATTAGTAAGGTCCGCAAAGTGTGGAAAGCCTCTTCACACTTCGGAGTCCACACAAACTTCTCATCTTTTTGAAGTAGTCAAGTCATAGGCTTGGCGATTTTTGAGAAATCCGGGATAAAGCGACGATAGTAGCCAGCCAAACCCAGGAAACTTCGGACTTCCGTGACTGTAGTAGGTGCCTTCCACTCTAGGACTTCTTGCACCTTAGTAGGGTCAACCAAAATTCCATCACCAGATAACACATGACCTAGAAAAGGTATCTTGTTCAACCAGAATTCGCACTTGCTGAACTTAGCATAAAGCTCGTTGTCACGTAACCGAGTTAAAACAATTCTCAGATGTTCAGCATGCTCTTCTTTATTCTGAGAATATACAAGGATATCATCAATAAACACGACAACGAATTTGTCCAATTCTGGCATGAATACTGAATTCATTAGGTACATAAAGTGTGCCGGAGCATTGGTCAACCCAAAGGACATGACGAGGTATTCGAACAAGCCATAACGAGTAGAGAAAGCTGTCTTAGGTATATCTTCAGGATGAATTTTGATCTAATGGTAGCCAGACCTCAAATTGATCTTGGAGAATACCTTAGCTTTGGAGAGCTGATCAAACAGAATATCGATGCGAGGAAGAGGGTATTTGTTCTTGATAGTAACAGCATTAAGGGGGCGATAATCCACACACATGCGTAGAGACTCGTCCTTCTTCTTCACAAAGATAGCCGGATAACCTCAAGGAGAAGAACTAGGCCGAATCAAACCTTTCTTCAATAGCTCATTCAACTGACTCTTCAGCTCAGCCAACTCATTGGGTGGCATTCTATAGGGCCTTCAAGAAATAGGAGCCATACCCAGAATGAGTTCTATCTTGAATTCTACATCACGGTCCGGAGGTAATCCAGGCAAGTCATCAGGGAAGACATCTAGAAACTCATAGACAATCGGTAGATCCTCAATGGCTTTGGCTAGGGTAGCATTGGCTGTATTGTGGATAGAGATATCATGAGGTAACTGCACTAGAAAACCCTTCTTATCCACAGGATCCCTCAACATTACCACATGGGTTGATGTATCGATCAACACTCCATTCCCGCTCATCCACTTTATTCCTAGGATTACATCGATTCCTACCCCCGGTAGAACTACAAGATCCATAAGGAACTCTCGATCCCCAATCTCAATCTTTACATCTTTAACTACTTGGTTAGTCAGGATATTATTTCCAGCAGCACTAATACAATAACCACCCTTGACAATTGTAATCACATTCATCTTATGCATAGACACAAAAGTAGAACTCACAAAGGAATGTGAAGCACCCGAATCAAAGAGCACAACTGCAGGGTGATCATTAACAAGGAACTTACCAGTGGTGACCACTTCACCAGCGGGAATTTCCTCCATAGTCGTGTAGTGAACACGCCCCTGACGGATGTTTCCTTGAGCATTCTACTTGGAAGGATAGGGGCACTTATTAGCCCAATGACTAGGCTGGTTACAGTTCCAGCACGGCCTGTTAGCTGGTGGGGCATTGGAGCTGCCCTGCCCAGAGGTATTCTTTGGCAAGAAAATTGTGTACCCCTTGTGGAAACCGGTTTTAGCTTGGTTCTTCTTTTGAGGTGGGCGGTACCGGACATTAGCATTGGGTGGCCGATACTGGGTCTTGGATACCATTGGTGCCTTAGACTGAGAAGCACCTGCCTCAAAGTTTCTTTTACGGGTCTTAGAAGCAGCATATATCTTATCATTGTTCTCCTGAGTCAGGGTGTCACTGATAAACTCATTGAAGGTGACACACTTGCAGTTGCCCATAGACTTCATTAGTTTAGGGGAAAGTCCCCTCTTGAAACTAGCTATTCTTTTAGCGTCAGTATCCACGAACTTGGGAGCATACCTTGCTAGGTTGTTGAATGCCTGGAGGTATTCATTAAGACTCTTGTTGCCTTGAGTTAGCTTCATAAACCCGGTATGCTTAATGGCCATGAGACCAGGAGGGATAAAGTGTCCCCTGAAAGCTGCCTGGAACTGGTCCCAAACTATCTCAATGTTAGCAGGGAAGGTGGTCCTGTGATGGGTCCACTAGATGCCTGCAGGGCCTTGGAGCTGGTGTCCTGCATACGAAGCCTTCATGCCTTCTGTCAAACGGAGCAATCCAAACCTTTGCTCTATTGTGCTCAACCATTCATCAGCTTGTAATGGTTCTTCTGCCTTATGAAAGATAGGAGGCTTTGTGTCCATAAAGTCCTTGAAGCTGTTGTATTGGTTCGGCTCAGGTCCCTAGCGGACATGTCGGTCCTCGCGGTTAGCCATTTGGTGCATAGCCTCAGCTAGCATGCACTGACTTTCAACAACTGTCTGCATTAGCTCAGCTGGTGTGGGCGGTGGAGGAGGTGGTTGTTCCTCATCTCCCATGCTACGACCGCGACGAAGGTTATAAGCCATCTACAAAAGGTATAGCCAATGAGCACTGATGATGTGGAAACTTTTGTAGATGAATTGTATAATTATGCTAACTGATTCTATTGGAGAGAATGCATTTATATAATCAACAGAGGCACAATCATTCATCACAATCACACAACTCATCAAGCGCATCAATTGACACATAAATGCGATGAACTTAACCAACAACGAGATCCATAGACCGCAAAGACGGAATTCATCAAAAGCTCACATACGTGGGGCATAACACGTTCGATAGGTTACATCGAAGCCATAGAGGTTCCAAACTTACATCAAGGGTAACATAGGGTTCGATAGTATATCCCAACGATTAACTTGATACAAAGCTACTTGTTCATGCATGAGGATCCACAAAAGACTAGCTCTAGCGCATTAGCTAAGTAGTAAGCTAAACTACGCATCATCCTCGGAGTTAGTGTCGAAGATCTCTCCTCCATCTTCATCACTAGTAGGCTCTAACTCCTCATATTCCTCCTCATCAGGTGGGACGTCCTTAGGTCCATTGACCTCAATGCCATCATCACCTTCAGCCATGATAACACTAGAGCCCATCTCATCCTCATCATCAGGTGCCAGGAGAGGGTGAAGTTGATTGTGTAACAGGTGAACCTCCTCATGGAGATGGTCATTGTACTCTTTGGCAACTGCCACTTGCTGCTCTAGCTCCACCTATCACGCTCTCAACACATTCTCTTTGTGCCAGGCTTCATTCTGTTGGTTCATCACGTGAATCAACATGCGTTCACAGTTGCGGTGAGCAACTATCAACCTCTGAACCTCTAGGGTCTCTTGGTCCCGTTCCTGTGTTACTTGCTCCAAACGGTGCTGAGCCGCATTCCTCTCAGCAGTCACCCGGGCCAGCTCTGTCCTCAGCCTTTCCGCCTCAGTAGGCTCAGGATGGGGCTCACAAGGAGCTAAACGGTGACGAGGCGCCCTGCCTCCAGCAGACTTGCGAGCAGTGAGTTTCATGCGCGCCATCTGTAGCAAAAAGTTGCAACGTAAGGGGAGAATCATTTAAGGGATACGAAATTTAATTAGTCGGGACCATCAATTTTAAAGGAGGGAGTAATGCAAGAAATGCCATGTATGCTTGAACATGATGCATGCACAATCTGTACGTCCTCACAGACCTAGAAAAATTTAAAGGCTAGCGAAATATATGGTGGCATACATACGTTCTCTCATATACGGTATCTAGTCGATCTACAACGATACATTGTTAGTGTACCTGTAGAAAATTTCATTTCAGGTCAGTACTTTCCCAAAAAGGCATGTAAACTAAATACTTTTATACATACATCCCCCGATGCATATACTCTAGTATCACAGTTACCCGTCAGAGATACCCACATTTAAGTACTCTCATAGATATATGATTGAACATGTAAGTATGCGAGCAACCACAACTACTCTCCCCTAGACCGATGGTTGGACGGTCATGCTCTCACAACTCCCACTTACCAGAGCGTAGAGGTATTTTGATCCATACATTACCACCCAAGCGGATGGCATCCATACAATAGCATGCCGTATGGACGACGAAACAGAAACAAACAGGAACCCCCAAGTTAGTACTTTAATAAGCCACCTAAGAGTCCTTATTTGGGCATAAGGGATATGACCACTGGCAATACTTAGTATTTAATTTAGGATTTTCACAAATACTTTTGTTTTAAATACACAAATAACATCTTTAGTGTCGAATCTTGCTCTGATACCAGCTGTAACAGAACCGACCAAATCATAAGAATGTAAGTACAAAAACAATCACCGAAGCGATCAAATTCCTGTACTTAAGCTCCCATAATCCTGGTAGTCCAAAAATCACGAAGGATTTCAACCAACTCTCGACATACGAACCAAGATCATAGTGATTCAACACAACACCTCATTCATTACAACATTTCACAAGTAGCGTTCGAATTACATCCATTAGAGTTCAATAACATATTACAAACCAAGTTTGAGTGTGCGGAAGCAACATAGTTTAGTACAAACATCATAGTTTTCAAATACATTGCCAAGTCTGAGTCATGTCCCACAAAAGCATTATCAGGTATGAGAACTAGTAGAGACCGTGCCCAACGGTCTAGTCTTCATCCCCAGCTGGCAGAAGGCAGTACTTGCAGCAACCAAAGTAGAACTGGTCATCTGCAACAGGTGAGAGATAAACCCTGAGTACGAGAAGGTACTCAGCTAGACTTACCCGTCAAAACCAGAAATCAAAGACACCAAGGATCATACAAGGCTTTTCAGGTGGGCTAGCTTGACACAGTTGCATAAAAGAGCTTATGATTATAGTAACCAATTTAAACTTAGCATCAAGCTTATCATCATTTACCTGTCCACTAGATTAGCACCTGTACTAGAGCACTCACTTATTAGGAGCAAACAATATTAACCATAGCAGGTATAATAAGGCTATCATCATCATATCATCATTTCTAAACCATTATGTTATTTAGTGTATCTACTTTAGAGATAAGCCCGTCAAGTTCTCACTAACCAGGAGAGACGGTGACTCGAATCGAATTACAACTCAGCTGAGGGGGTATTCCTAACTCTCACCCTGGCATACTTAGCAAGGGTAGCCATGGGTTACCTTTGGGACAACTCAGGAACCAAATTTGCAGGTTCGATCAGCGTCGGCGCTCTTAGGGATTACCCTTCTGCCAGGACGATCAGGACTTTTAAATCACCTGCCCTTGGACTCATGCCTACGGCTCCCTTCCGAGGCGTACTTTATACTTATCGACTCCCGGCCTGAGTTGAGCTACTCAGCTTCGCGGTCGGTCTTCAGACAAGGCCAACTAACAGAGAGGCATGTGTTCAACATGAACAGGAAAGGCTCCAAGATTCAGTCCTTAATCGACACAGACAGAGTCACTGCAAACTGGCAAGCCTCCGTCCGGTCTCCATTTTAAATTAAGACTGGTTCTTTTCCACGATAGCAAATATAGCCAACCATGCTATATGTATCTTCCTATATCTCGCAGATGATAGGAAATCACCTGACTTCTACCGTGTTTAAGCAGAGCTAAGCACTACACGAGCCTGAGCTACATAGGATTTAGGGTAACAATATCTGGACAAGGATCGGATAACTAATGCAGCAAGTGGTTGCATCCAACACCTAAACTTAATGCAACAATATATATATGTAACAATAATACTGTAACTGCATTTCAGAAATTAGAAGGCTTAATATGCTCCGGGCTTGCCTTTCACAAAGTTGCAAGGACGGTGATCCGGGCACTCAATGGCGACCTCGTCTGGCACTTCTCCTGAAGGCTGCACCTCCTGAACCTCTGGTGTCGACTGCTGCTGCTCGCTCGATTCCTCGAATTCCAGCAGTGTTACTCCCTCCAGTACACCTATTGCATGCCGATGCACGAGATAAATATCATGGATGCATAAGGAATGACATGATGCTCATGATGAATGAATCACAGTAAGTGTTTATGAAAGCATCACTGGACACTCGTTTACCGAGTAAAATAGCTCTATTCAAATCACTTTAAAACATGTATCTCACTTAACTTGAAGAACGAGATCTACTTACCTAACTTGCATAACCTAAGATAAAGATGCTCATCTTCAGTTAAAGTCCTAACACCTAGGAACATTACCACAAACTTAGAAATAGTAAAGGCATACATAAATCAACATTTAAAGTTTCATATGCACACAAGTAGTCCCTTAATTCAATCACAACCAGAGTTCTACAATTCCACATGACTTGCATGAGGACATTCTGGAAAGCTTATGAAAATCTCTACAAATCAATTGTAAACATCATAGCATGATTCTTACGTTAACCAAATTGAATTCCAGTAAATCTAGACTCTGCCCAGAATTGACAGGGTTACTAACTTAATTATTTAATGATGATGCAAAAGCCTAATTTGACCAAACCAAGTATACCAACTTGTTGCACATACCAGAGGAACACTAGAAAGTATAGTGCCAATTTCTAAATAAATTATTTATTATCCTTTTCAAATTTATTTAGTTAATTAGGTGATTAAAGCAATATATAGTAAAATTGTTCATAAAAATATATAAAAATTACAGTAGCTATTTCATGCTTTACATAGACTACCATAAAAATTTCAAAGCTATTGAGCAAGCAGAACTTGTTGTACCCAAAATAACATGTGGCATGTCTATTTTTAGCATAATTAGGAAACCCTATTGAAAAGTGTCAAACAACAGATTTCTTATTTTTTCTAGCATCATTCTAGCATAAGAATAGCACCCACCTATTTTTACCCTAACTGGATCTATAAAAAAATTATGAAAATTCACTCAAGATCCACTCATGCAAACAAGATAATTTTCTATCTCCTACATACAGTGTCCAAAATTTATGAAAATTTAACTACAAGCTATTCATGATATGAGCAGTACACCATAAAAATTTCATGCCATATGGAGCTACCTAGAAAAAGATATAATTACCACTATTTCTTGCATGATTAAAAGAGATAAATAGAAACTCCCATTTTCATAACAGAACAAGGCATGGATTATATTTTTAATAGAATCTAGACATTATCATGAACTCAACAAAATTGGAACCACATCATTTGGATCTACCACCTAAGAGATACATATTTTTGAATCTATGTACAAATCTGTGAAAAGAATAAAAACCAAAACAAAATAAGAAAACCAATTCAACTACTGGTGGGCCGGCCCGAAGAAACGGCGGCCCGCGAAGCAGGCGTAGGCGCAGCCTAGAAACAGCGCGGCCCAGCCAGGCTCCCGCCTTGGCCTCAGCGGCTGACAACCGGGACTCGCCCGACAGAGAGACAGACAGGGGAGGAGGAGACGGCGGCGTAGCTCGTCGCCGGTGGCTCCTCCGGCGAGGTCAGCGGTGCTACGACGTTCGCCTTGTCCGTGCGCATCTAGCGGTGTCCTCAATCGATGCTATTGTCGCGGCTACCGGGGTTGGCGACGAGCATGGCGGCGCACAGCCGCGGCATGGCCGGCTCCGGCGAGACTACGGCACCACGGCTCGAATGGGTGACCCTACGAGCTACAACAGCGCTCCTAGGACCTAGCGCGAGAGAGAGATAGGACGAGAAGGCCACGGTGGCGGCTGGTCGCGTTGAGCGCCATCTCCGGCGAGGTCAGCCATGGCGACGGTGGAAGAAAACGGTGATTTTGCCCTTACCAAGGCACAATTGGATCGATGGTGGGGTGGAGGAGGTAGAGGGGATCACGGAGAGGCTAGGAGCGAGATGGCCGACGCGTTTTTACAGCGATGAGCGTGCATAACGACGGCGACGCTCGGTCGGGAGTGGCGGACGGCTGTGGCTCGGCGCTGCGTGCGGAGAAGGCGAGAGGGAAGCGAATGGGGCTGGCGAGTGCGTCGGGCAGGCACTGGCCCTCTTCTAGAGCGCAGACGCGCGACGTGGTGGCGTCGGCAGCGCATGCATGCCACGCGGCGATCACCTCCTGAGCTGGTCGGCCATGGCGACCCTGATGGTTTTCTGAAACATTTTCTGAATTTCACGATTCAGTGCTCGATGGTGATAACTGACAGCACGTATTCGACGTGTCAACACGGCTAATCCATCAATCTATTGCAAAAATAGTGTACATGAAAAATGTAGGCCTACCATCCATCTACAACTTATTTTCAAGGACCATCCTCTAATTCGCCATGGATCAGCAGTTATATCAAGCCAAAGTTGGCTTGATCCACTGAAAATGTAGTTATGACTTAGAATATTTTCTAAGTGTGAAATCAGCATGAAATTCTGACTTGTGGGCCATGTTTGAGCTTGTTCTAGCCATTTTCATGAGATGATCATAAAACAACTTTTGTTCCTTGATAAATTAGCTCCAACTTTGGTAAAGAGTACACAGCCATGCAAGGTCTCTAAGCTGGTCTTTTGAAATAGTCAAACAGTGGCACTCAAAGGGTCAATTCAAGTCAAACCTCTCCCAAAGGGCAATTTTGTCATTTTGATCTACATGAACAATGTCCAAACAATTACCCTAAGTGTAGTTAAGGTGTATTAGACCATGATCAACCACTTTACACAATTGTTATACCATTTCAATTGATCACATGTGATGAAACAACAAAACAAGCAATTCACCCAATGTTGCAATGCAATGTTTCACATGTTTCATGACCTTGTTGTCATTTTATACTTGTCACATTACTACCATATTGCCATGTTTCAAAGTATGAGAAATACATGTTACATTCACAGGTTGCACTACTACCATTCCTCAGCAAACAAGTATGAAGCAAGCAGAATTTGCGAATGTTGCATATGCATGTTTCAGTGATAATGGCATAATGACATAGATGATGCATATGTTTATGAATTGACATGCACTTTAGTGGAAGCCAAACACCTAGGGTGTTACATACACCACGCTGCATAAGATTGATTATACAGTTTGAGATGGGATCTAGGAGAGGCCAACATGCTAACCATGAAAGAATATTACTCCCTCCATTCCAAATTACAAGTCACTTTAACTTTTTTTATACATCCATTTTGCTATGCATCTATATAAATAATATGTCTAGATACATAGTAAAATAGATGAACTAAAAAAGTCAACGCGACTTATAATTTGAAACGGACAAAGTATATTTAAGGGGAAAAAACTTTTTTTTGGCCGTCAAACTATCAACCGTCCGATTTAAGCCATCAAACTCCAAAACCACATGTCTTTAGTCATCGACTAGTTTCAAAGGTGATTTTGCCTATATATGTGTATGTTTTAAAAATAATAAAAAGTTAACCTCTAAAGTTTCATAACTAATTAATTTTAAATAAAAATATGAAACCAATACAATTTTTTTACAATAGTGCTCTATTTAGATTTATTTGGATCTTAATTGTTCCTGTTGTTAGTGTTTTATTGCTCATACTTATGACCATTATTTATTTGAATTATCATTTTATGTTGTATTAGATCAGGAGATCAACTAAAAGATCAAATGGATTCTAAGTACATGCAAGAGGTGACACCAACCCTGCAGATGACATGTTCCACCACACATAGATCCTATTTAGGAATTGTATGGCCAGTGGCTAGTGCTTTACTTTATTTTAATTACTTGACTAAGTTTCAACAAAAGGCAAGGCTCAAAATCATGCAATTAGCATAAAGTAAATAAACAAAACGATACTTTAAATAATAATGGTCGTGACTTTGAGTAAAAACATTAGAAATAGGAACAAGTAAGATCCAAAGAACTACTCTCTCCATTCCAAATTATAAGTCGTTTTGACTTTTTTGGTATATCCATTTTGCTATGCATCTAGATATAATGGTATGTCTAGATACATAGCAAAATGGATGAATTAAAAAAGTCAAAGTGACTTATAATTTGGAACAGATGGAGTATAATTTAAGCACCAACAAAGATACATTGTATTTTTAGAAAAATAATGATGCCACTTTCATATTTTTGTTTAAAATAAATTAGTTATGAATTTTTAGAGATTTAACGATAATTTTACTATTCTTTGAAAAATGCATATGTAGGAAAAAAAACACCAATCGAGGGCCAAAGTTATCTAGTACTGATAATCTGATGGCTCTTTTATATTCGGTTTTGGAGTTTAATGGCCAGTGACTCAACATGAGAGTTTGATGGTCAAAAGTAGACTAATTATTTAAACCTAATAATCCTTGTTTAGTTCAAAAGGATCTAAAATACCAGGGAGGGTCATAGCTAAGTTTGGTCCACGTTAACTCTCTGCTACTCAAAATGTCAAATTTTTATTAAAGAATTATATGTCTAATAGTATTTTTTTTATAAAAATAAGTACAACAATGCTATCAATATAAACATGCCTAATATTTTAGTTAAAATGTATAAATTTCTCTAAAGTAACAACTAGATGTAGCTTTAACAGTTAGTTACCATCATTGGTATGTGAGTCATCAATGAACATTTTTCATGGTTGCTGATATGCAGGATCCCTAACCACACTCATGCAAGAAGAGACCAGCCTTTTTGCACTCGGAGAGTAGTTCATTCCTCCTCAGCAAAGCTGCTCGAGTACATGCTTCAGTACCCAAAAACAATGGCGAATTCCTCGCGAGAGCTACCAAAAAAGAGACCCCTCGCAAATCGACCACAGCAGTCTGGCTCTCAGCCTCTCTAGTGCGCTAAGCAGGGGGGAAACTAAACCTCTCAAGCACGAATGTTTTACAATGGTTTCATCACTACCTCATGGACTCTAGGGGGTTCCAAAATTATTCACGGCTGAATCGGTTCAGTAGCTGCAGGAAGATAGCCATGGAGATGTACTAGAGTTGAGGGATCAAGGGGGATCAAGTGATCACACGCCTTGGTTAACAATGTGAGGGTGTCAGGTGCTTCAAGCTTGAGACGTCGAACAGCTCCATGAATCTCTGGTCAGTGATCCTCGCTTTCGCAGCGGCAAAGCGATGGTACTCGTCGAAGACTGAAGACAAGCACCATTTCTGCAGCTTCCTCAAGCAACCGACCACACAACCAGTTCGGTGCTGCAGATATGCAAATATTGAACAGTTAGTTCAGGGTCAGGGTCACAGTTGTTTCTTGGGATAGCAGCCACAAACTGTAAATTGAAAGCTGATCTTACCTTGCCTCTCTTGCAATGAATAAGCAGAGGTTGGTTTCTTGGGTCTGCAAAGGAGAATAAAAGATAGAAGTGAGATTACAATTCCATGATGCAAGGGTGCAAGATATTCAGTCTATAGAAAGATGTAGTTGGCTGTGTGCGTCCCTATTTGTAGAAAGCGAAAAGTTATACTTTCTTCAACTTAAAAACATTAGAAAGGTGCAGTACCTAAGACAACTTTGAGCGCCTCCCTTATTTTGTCATCGGGTATGTTGACAAATGGTTCCTGCAGCAACAGCATTTGATGTGTTATCAGACCAATCATGAGGAGAATAAGGACTTGGATGAAACCAAAAAAAAAAAAAAAAAAAAAAAACATGCAGACTGTCACAAGAACCATATTTGACAAGAGAAATATGACAAACAAAGTTAAGACAATCGTAAATCCTAACTGCAGTTAAAACGGTATGCAGAAGGCCCTTTCCTGTCACTGCCAAAAGCAGTCAATTTTCTTATCCATGTGCCATTAGAAGTCATGAAGAAACTATTTTTTAGATAATGATCATGAAGAAAACTGAAGTCCAGAGATACTCAAACACGATACTGTCATACATAGATGACTGGACAGAAATGCAGAAAGGTCAATACAAGTCAGAGGATATACAATACGACCACTTCCTTGAAAACTGACAGATCGTGATTTGTGCATGAGTGCTCCACAGTCAAGCTTTCAGTGGTTTCAAGCAACTGGGCCCATAATAATTAACGAAGAAAAAAAACAAGTTTGCTATGTCTATGAGATGTCAAAGTTTTCCTCGTAAAAAAAAGCTTTCCTAAAAAAGTAAAAGGAAAATGGAATTTCCAATGATGTAAACCATCCATGAACCTCAAAAACATCTTTAGATAATGGCAAACTGTGGATTAGCATCGGCTATGAACCTATGAACGGTTCACCGAGCAAATCATAATTTCAGATCAACAAACAAACAAACAAAAAGCCAGCTAGTTCATATGGCTGACAGACAGACTACTCCCAGCCATTCAATGAGTTGACATAGCTTTATTCTTGTCGTCAAGTTTTGCATCATGTCATGGATGACTTAAAGTTCAAACAGAGAGACAAAACAATCATGAAGAATGAAACTTTCAGAGATTACAAGATAGTTAATATTGACCAGCTTCCAAAGGAAAATGAATATCTAAAGCACGAAAGAATGCATATTTGATCCATTGCCATGACTTTTGACCAATATATTTCATCAAAACAGGTAAGCACTACTTGACAAAAACCTAGTTAGATACCAGTTTTTACAGACTTGGCTGGCAACTGGCATATACAAGTATATGATACAATGATGCACTAAAAGAGAGCAACCTACTAGCACCACTAGTACAAGTTTTTTTCAAGTAATATGTAATATGTAGTTTTTCTTTTCTCTAAAGCCTAAGGTGGCTGTCTGCCACCTAAAGGTAACGTTGGCGCAGCTTGCGCTTGTCCAATCTCTGCTTATTAATATATGCCGATAACCAATCCAGATCTTTCAAAAAGAGAGAGAGAGAGAGAGCAACTAATAACACCTCAAAATAGTCATAAATAGAGGCATACAACTTAAAACATTTTCAGCTAGTATATGTTCCCCTTTAAATCGTGTTTTCTATAAGAAAATTGTTGAAATTTAACCATGCTTACATATCCAATTTTTGCATAGTGGCATTTTTGAAGGGCAGGCCTGGTGCAATGGTGAGAGCTGTCTCACTGAGTCACCAGGTCGCGGGTTTGATGCAGCCTCTCCGGAAACAGTTCCATTTATATCTACATGTATATTTATACAGAAATTTACACATTTACATGACATCAAGATCGGACATGGTTACAATAATTTATTTCTAGTAAAAAACTCAATTTATTTCCATGCCCAGATTCATCAAGCAAAAAATATTTTTCTCAAAACACTGCATCAGACCCATGCCGGTAGTGCCATTCCTCTGATCAGCAACAAAACAAGATACTGGATAGTGATATGTATGGATGCACATTGTGCTACCCATTGTGCAAAGCGTCAGTGTATCTATTCCTAGGCACCGTCCACATAGAGGAAAACTACAATCCACCTTCTGCGACACTTTTTTTTATTGTGCATTCACCATCCTCAGGACGTCATTGCTGAAGTTACAGGCATATCTTGAAGCTTTTCTCACAAACTCACAAAGATAAATCGGTACATTTCTAAAATCAATTCGTGTATGCTGTTTGACACAGCCATTACCACTCAGATATCTGCAGTCAGTTTTGAACCTCTGGCAACGTAGTGACCCCATAATAATAGATTAGGCTGCCAAACACAGAAGGAAGCTGAACAGCTCAAGGTGCGGAAACAACCAAATGACTGATGGGTTTTAGATTGCAGAAGTATGACAAAGTTACCAAGTTCAGTGTGACTGTCAGCACAAATGCACAATCAAAAGAAACATCACAAACTGGAGAAAAGAAAACATATTGTCAGCAAGAATTGCTCGTTTCCTCTGGAACCAATAAAACTGCCCATTAAAAGAAATCTAGCAAACATCTACGAAGTACAGGATACAAACAGTAGAACAAGACGGGAGTTCTAAAAAATACTATTGAACTGAAAGACTCACACTAGGGTTCCAACAAGAAAACACTTGTATCAAAGTAATTGCATGATTTACCTAGTTTGCAGAAACAGCGAAAAATCACCATAGCATGGAACCAAAATAAGAAAAAAAATATTTCACAAAAAAGAAATAAAAAGAAATAGAAATAAAGGCGACACATGGAGATGCTCCAAGCCAAAAGGGGTGATGAATACACGCTGGTAGTGGTAGGCTTGTATTCATAGGAACGCATCAACGCAACAATAAAAAAACACTTGAGAATATTGGGAAAAGAATTGTTTTAAATCTGAGCTGGCTTCATTAATCAAAGCAATGCTGAAAGGGACCACTACCGATTCGCCGTGAATTTTGAAAATTCTCCAGATAACACTGCGTGCCTACGTGAAGACTGAAGAGGATTTATGGACCCTTTCAGGCAAGTCAGTTACAATAACAAATAAATTTAATTGAGTAAAGCACTGGGACTATCCCCAAAATCACCAGTAGAAGTGCAGCTAGTACTAAATTAGGATACACAAGACGACATATGATCAGCAACGTCGGCTCGGGGCAAACAGGCCGTGCACCATGGATGTTACCGAAAGCAAACCATATTTTTTTTTAATCCCTCCAAGGTAATTCTACGCCTCCATGAACTATCTCTAACCGACCGCAAAGCAGCACAAGATTTCGATCAAACCAGGTGGCCGGATTGTTAATTGTTTTAATTACCTTGCGCCCCTCGATTCCGAACTGATGGAGCCTGATCCCGTTCTTCTCGAGGAACTCCATGTTCGTCTCCGGGTACGGCTCCGGGCACAGGTACCTGGCGCGCTAGAACGCTTCAGAGCGCCGCGCACGAGCACGCGACAACAACTTTCGCGGTAATTCGAGAGACGGGGGCGGCGTGGGGGGAGCGAAAGAGACGCTTACACGATGGAGCGGAGGTTGAGGGTCTTGAGGAACCGGAAGTTGGAGGTATCCGGGAAGCCGGAGCGGAAGATGCCGTCGTCGACCATGGCGAAGTTGAGCGGCGGCACGAGCGTCGCCTCGTCGCACGCCGCCGGCGGCGGCGGGAGCGGCGGGGGCAAGGGGCAGATCCTTGGGGGCTTCTCGTGCTTCCACAGGTCCAGGCCGCTCATCTCCATGGCCTCCTCCCTCTGCTCCGCCTCCAGCACCCGCTGCTTGGGCATGGGCATGACCTCCAGCTTCATGGCTTGGCTCGCGCGGGGCGGTGAGGGAACGGCCGTAAAACCGAGGCGCAGGTGGGTGGTTTCTGTGTGAGCGCTGTTGTGGGCGATTTGGGAAGGCCAGTTATTTATAGGGAAGAAGGCGAAAAAAAAAAGTAAGATGAGAAGTTTTTTTAGACGAGGTTGGAGGAAGAGCTTGGTAAGGTTTAAAGGGCTGATGACGACTGATGGGGATTGCTTAAATTTGGGATAGAGAAGGCGATTCTATGATTACGAGAACTAATCGGAATGGCTGGTTGAATTAATTGCGATGCATCATTTTGATTTTTGAGGGTGAAAGGGGGATTTGAATTTGGAGCACACAATATTAGGAAATATTGAATTTGAGGAAATATTGTGGAGTGGAGAATAATAAGCTATATAAAATGGAGGCTTTTACCTGTGTGCCATTAAAAAAGTTAGTAATTACCCACAAGTCATTCAAAAAGTTGAGCTCCCACAAGTGTCACCGCTCTCAACTCTTTTGTCTCCCATGCCATTCCGTCGATCTTCCGTTCGTTTTTTACCTTTTGCTCACCCTTACATGTGGGCCCGCCCAGCAAAGATGTCCAAACTACCCCTATCTCCCAATCCCTCTGCCCTCGGGCCGCTTCTGCCTTCCTTTTGCGCATGCCTCCGCGCTCGCTGCGCCACCGCTCTCGCTATCGCCCTCCCTCGTGTTGAGCTCGCCCACGACGCTCGCGATGGCCTGGCCCAAGCTCGTGCGCGCGCCATTCGTGGTGGCTGGGGCACGGCTGGGACGGAGCTCGCCTCCTCGCGTCGTGTTTGCTGGCCACCGAGGACCGTCTACGGCAGCCCCGTCGGCCATGGCAGCTAGGGTAGCAGCGCCGCAAGCCAAGGCAGCTGAGCCCACGATCAGGGTAGGCGCACCCCCAGCCAGGCCACCGGTAGCCGCGGACAGGGGGTTGCGCCCCGAGACGCGAGGCCGGCCATGGCAGCTACGCCTCCCCTGAGTTGCTCACGAACCATGATTTGTTCACGTACCCTGTACCCTCTATCCCCAATCTCATTTTGAGAGTCAATAACAGCCAAGATTGATTCCAAGCCAAATTACGTTTCTCTCAAGCTAGCAGCAGAGCGCGTCCTTTCTCCAGCTCGCGTCCCTTCTCCAACTCCTTCATCTTCCGTCTCGAGGGGTTCTGTAAGCAGATCGGGGTGAGTGGCCGGCGGCGGCGCTGCCCATGGATGTTGTACCGCGCAGGGCGAGCAACCGGCGCGATGCTGCACTGGCCCTGGGCGCGCAGTACCGCGGGGTGAGTGGCTGGCGGCGGCGCTGCTCCCTAGACGCCGTATCGAGCGGGGAGAGTAGCCGGCGGCGACGGCGG